>NC_056736.1:408771568-408949068 GCF_019279795.1 Protopterus annectens | reverse complement strand
TTTGCAAAAATAATCCATTATGAGTGCATTCAGCAGAAACTGCTTTTGGCATTAATAATGGATTTGTTTTCAGTAAAACTCTGTCACACTTAAATATTAAAGTGACTGACACTTTGGCACTTTTAAGTCTGAAATCCTTTTGCCAAGACTAAGAGAGACCAAAACTAATGCCTTGCACAAGAGCATTTTAGGACTTATAAGGAAATTGCATTTGCTACAAGACAGAAGCAACATATATTACTGCAAATTCCATAAGATTTAAAATCATGTATATAAATAATGAGTGCCACTCTGTCTTCATGCCCATACAAAAAAAGGTCTACAATTAAACATTAACCTACATTTCAGCTTACCCACTTCAATAAAAGTTCTATTTAATATCTACATTTTTAAGAAAACAAATCTTCAGCTGATAATGTAGTGACAAGATAATCAGCAACTTTGGATAACAGTTATAGTTATTTCTAGGTTCTGCACATGAAACATTAACACCAACATCCAGAAGTCAGAATCTCAGTTCTTCTCTGTCCATAGGTTTAAGCCCAACGTATATATCAATTAAGATATTTTATCTTTGCTACAAGTGCTGACTTAAAAATAATTAAAGTTATCTTTTCAAACATAAAATTAAAATCTTAATGAAGAGAGATATATCTATTTGGAGGTCTTAGGAAGGTCTTCACAGAATTATGAGGTGTTATTTGTGAGATACCCATATGAATAAACCATCCAAACACAGAAATTGCTTAATCCTTATAAGATAACTCATGTAATCCACATCAGGAGTATGCAAGGTTTTAGATATATTATCTTTCCATATTTAGTATCATTGAATATTTACCAAATTATATAAATGTAAGAGAGATTTTCTGTGCTGCTTATGTAGATGTAAAACATAGAAGCCAGATGTATGTGATTTAAGATTCGTATTTCTGAACATTTCAGTGATATTCATTGCCAAAGAATGTCTAATGCTTTATATAGGCATGTGTTGCAACATTCTAGTGCTTATGTGAATTATAAAAATGCTGTCTGTGAAGTGGTGACTTACAAATTCTGTCAGCTTTATAGACAAAGGGGTCTACATATCATGCCACTGACTGTTTGCTTTTAAACATTCCGTGAAGTATAGTAAATAAGTGGCATTGTCTATTCTAAATCTGTGAGCCTCATCATCCCTTTATGTGCCATCTCAGGAGGAAAGGGATTCACTACAGACCAGCTGTAACATCCTTCCCAAAATGTATGGCATTCATAAAACAACTATCTTTTTGTGAGGACCAAGAGAAAAAGATTTTTCCTTATTAGAATCCTGAGAGGTAAGAGAATGAATTCTGCATCCCATAAGAATTTTCACCTTAACTAGATGACTCGGGGAAGGAATTCTGTTTATTTTCTTTTTACCCTCCTAAACTTTTGCAGTACCCAAAAACATATGTGTCTTTGTGTTCTTTCCATAAACTGACAGGCTGTTAAAAGCACCAATGTAGGTCCCTTAGTCTTCCTTCCACTAAATTGAAGGGAAAACACATCTGCCTTTTCCAGCCTTCAGAAACCTTACCTATCCACCTGCCATGATTTGTGGAAAGATTAGTTACAGACATTGCTAGTGCTACCCCCAATTATCTCTTGGTTAAAAATTATTCTTTTTTTCTAACCTTAATTGTACACTATATATATATATATCTGTGTGTGTGTGTGTGTGTGTGTGTGTGTGTGTGTGTGTGTGTGTGTGTGTGTGTGTGTGTGTACATAATACACCACACCACACACACACACACACACACATATATATATATATATATATATATATATATATGGGTGCCCTGAATTTAGTCAAGCCATGATTCAGTGAACCATGGATAAATGAAAATACTGCATCATATGTTACCCAGTGAATGTCTAGGAAATGGAGAGTAAAGGACTGACTCCATTTTTAAACTCATGTTAAATCCCATCTCTGTGGTGGGGTGGGAAAATTAAGAACTTGCCCCCCCCTCCCCTGCAGGACTCACAATTAAAGCCTGTTCTTGACTTTCACTGAGTCAGGATTCAATATAATATATTCCATTGTGCCACGGTTTACTGAATCGTCTTGCCACCCTGAATTAAAATGACAGTGTACATTAATTGAAGCTAGAGCCATCAAAACCACATGATAACATTTCCCACAATACTAAAAAACTTAACATTGCTTCATAACTACCTTCTGTGGAGTGACAAGCATGCAAAGCAGTAGTAGCAAACTACAGGAATCGACCACAATTGTCTCACAGAAGAAGGTCAAAACAATGCTCCCAATGAACCAAAGCACAAAACATTTACTTTATATGGAGGGCCTCTGCTCCCACACCCTCAGTAGGAAGGCTTTACCCCCACACTCTCTAACTTAAATATACTAACAAGTGTTGCTATAGGGAATATTACAATATTGTGATACAGTGACAGAACAGAAATTGACTATAGCACACATCAACGATCTGTGATAAAACAAACACAAAGACTTCCGTGTGTGTGTGTGTGTGTGTGTGTGTGTGTGTGTGTGTGTGTGTGTGTGTGTGTGTGTGTGTGTGTGTGTGTGTGTGTGTGTGTGTGTGTGTGTATATATATATATATATATATATATATATATATATATATATATATATATACACACACACACACATACACACATGCATACATTGTAACATAGTGTGTCAGTGTGTCAAATCTCACCAAATATATCCAAATGAATAAAAATATTGTAAATACTGCTTTACATTGTGTACAGAGACTCTAATAAAACTGTTATTATAAATATGAAGTGTTTCCTGTTTCCTTTAGGCATATCTAATAAATAAAACTGGTTCCTTTAGAGCAGAGAGGAGCTATTGTATTAGATGGTGAAGTGCTACTATCACTTAAAGATGGGAATATTGCTTTAAGAACAGAGAGAAACTGTACTATATTAGTCAGATCACACTGGCTTAATGAAACAATTAATACTGCATAAGTGGAGGGGGAAAATAAGTCAATTTGGAGAGTGTAGTTTGCCCTTTTTGGATGGAGATTTGATTCCTGGAGCAGAGGATCTGGAAGAGAAACAGTACAGTGAATTAAGATCTGGAAGAAGAACATAGCATCAAGAAGCTGGAGTTTGCTCCTGTTACTAGAATCTAGAACAGAAACTGAGAGAGATACAAAGATGAAGAGAGAGGGACCTACTGGAAGAGATTATCCCATCCGTATGGGACCATATTGAAGGTCATTGCTATAAACTTTTGTTAAGCCCTTTGCACTATCTTACTCATGTGTGCTACACCTAATGCTACCCCTAACCCTGCCCTTAGCACCAACCTTACACATTATGGTACTAAACACCCTTACTCTAACAGTACCAGCAAATAAAACACACATGGACTCAAACACACACTTCAGTCATACTAGTACCCAAAAAAGCAAATATATCAATCCCCTTCCCTAGCTTTTACCCTAACACTAATCCACAAACACTCACACATACACACGCACACACACACACACACACACACACACACACACACACACACACACACGCATGTGTCTGATACAAAATAAGTGATAAAACGTCAAACAACCTGATTAATATTATTCACAGCGTAGGTCAGACAATTTCCTTTCTCATTGCTGTCCACTTTGTGATTTGTAACCAAAGTGTTAATTATTCCAGTAGCTGAATTTTGGTTTAATTGTCAAAGTGCCAGAGATGTACAAAGTATGACTTAAAAAATGTAACAAATGCATTTAGACATCACCTTAATATGCTGGTATAGTGATGTTGTGGTTAGTATGAAGATACCTTTCAAGCTTCTCATTCCTAGATGCCAAATGCAGATAATATTTATAAAGATTATTTGTTTACTTCTAAGATTCTGATATTTAATATATGGAGAGTCCACAAAACAAAAACTGCCAAGCAGAAACTCTCCCACAAGTTTATTTTTGCCATATACAGTATAGCAGTAGGATGAGCAGAAAATACGGCATATAGTTGCACTTCACAAAAAATATGTTAAAGCTAACATACCCCTGTTTATTCCATAAGACTCATGGCTGGTTTATAATCCATCATACAGGATAACAGGTCATATTTTGCCCTTCAGTCTAATGGGCATACATTATATTTCACTATATTGAATTATGCTATGACATATTAACAGGAGTTTAGAATAACAAAGTTTTCTTTAGGCTGGAATACTTAGAAGGCCTGATTGATGGTGTTACTTCCACAGTTAGATTTTGTAACACTGAACAACACTGTCAAATACACATCTAATACTTCAGTCTTGAAAACCGGCACTTGTTTTAAGGGGGGGGGATTAATGGTGTTCCATTGCCAAGAATTTTTATTTTTCATTTTTATTGGTCTATTCCTCTAGTTTCAGATAATTTTAGTAAATAAGTTACCTTTGTTGAAGAGTTAGTTTCCTCGTTGACTTGCTGACTTGGTATTGAACAAAGTGGGGGATTAAGTCAGGCCCCAGTTTTAGATATGCACCCCGATTGCTGCCCTCCTCATAGTAGTTTGATGCTGAGAAAATAGTGATGACCTAATTAAACGACATAAATATCATCACTACAGAAGACAACAAATATTCTAAAGCAGTTTATTGCACAAAATTGTTAAACTTCTGTAACATCCAGGGTCTTATTCAAACTGTAACTGATGTTATGAGACCATAATTTCCTCAAGCATAGACCAATATATTTCTAGAGATACAAAAACGTCGCAGGGTACCTTTACCAAGAATTATGCACAAATCAGGTAGTGATTCTTCTAGACAATAAAGGCCTCTTTTGGACAATTATTTGCAGTGAAGATGCAACCTGTCAAGAGCAGGTTCTTACCATCTACTTCAGTGTTTTATCCCAGGGAACATGTTGATTGCAACACACCTGTCTCATGCTCTCTAGATGTCATTACATGCACTGCTGCAGGATTCTTAACATTTGGGGATTCCCTGCTGTGGAAGCCAGACGTCCAGCCAGCCTGCCAAAGAATCCTGTTGCTTTAAAGGTGACGTTCAGGCCTACCATAGTCAGAGCTTCTTTGCCACCAGTCTGGACGTATCTTTTCACTGTCAGTCTATCTGCATCTGTTTTCTGCAAGTTGAAATCAATCTCTTTCTCCACTCACATCCTATGCCTGTTTGCTGACTTCTTTGCAGTTGCAGACAAGTGACCCATTGGCAGTTTTGTTTTTTTTCTTCTGGTGCTTTTTCAAGGGCTTAGATACTAATTCTATTCTTGAAGCAGCTATCTGGACTTCTGTGCATGTGTTTACCAAGCACTACAAGTTGGATAGTATCTTTAGAGCTAGGGCTGGTTTTGCTAGTGCTGTTCTTCATGGCTTTTTAAGGGACTCTTCTGCTCCTTCATCCTCCCTACTTTCCTGTTGAGCTTTGGTACTCTCTCATATGTGAAGTACACTGTACCAATGAATATAAGGACATTGTACAGTTGTGTAAAATCTTACCATAAAGGTAGATGTCCTGGCCTTCATTGCCTTTTCTGCTTATAAAAATACTTTAGGGTGCTGTAAGTATTTTGAGTCTGTATTACCCTGCTCCACTCGGGCTCGCTCCAAACCCCTCCCTGCCCCCTATTCTCACCCGCCCCCAGTGCTGTTAAATTTATAGGACCTAGACACTCCCTCACTTCTCAGAACCAATCAACAAAGTCCTAATTCTTAAAGTGGCACATACTTAATTATACATCCAACTTACAAACTATAAACTACTTCCCTTTATCACCCTGTATTCTAGCCAAAGTATAAGACTCCTAAAATGACACCACTACCTACTTCAATACATCTAAGGCTGCTACTATTTTCTCTCATACTTGTTTTGACTATATCATATCCTCTCATCATCTATGAACATCAGAACTATCTAGGCTTTCACTACCCTAGAGGGCAAACCTCTACTCCAATCAGGCCAGAATTTCAGAACCTAGTAAATAAATCTTGCTCACCTAGCCACTTATTTCCAAATTATCACTGAATCATTCGAATCAGATACAGTAACCCAAAAGCTAGGAAATACCAGAACCTAATATATAAACTCCTGAAACTTATATTGAGGATACAATACAACCTCTTAATAGATGGAGACATACATCCAAACCCTGGCCCGACCACTATCAATAACACAAGCCTTATTCCCACTAATATGCAAACTCTAAATAGACCTCCCAACTCACTTCTGATTGGCCACCTAAACATTTGAAGTATAAATAATAAAGTTCCCTACCTGCATGCGCTCTTGGAGGTCCATTTGCTTGACAGTCTATGTCTTACTGAAACATGGCTAAAACCATCAACCAAAGACAATGAAGTCATGCCACCCAGTTATAGTATCATAAGAATTGACCTAAAAGCTAGGAAGAGTGGGGGGTGGTGGTAGCTGTCCTATACAAATCTGGACTACAGGTGACCACAGAAGCCTCTCAACCACCACAAAAAAAGTAATGCTGAAATTCTTACTACTAAGATACAAATCAATAAATGTAAATCCATTTGTATCATCTGAGTCCATATTCCCCCAGGTAATACCATTAATACCATTGAAGACATCTTATGTTGATTGTCAACTAACTATCCCCAAGAAACCATAGTCCTTGGCAACTTTAATATCAACATTCATAGACATTCATAGATTCATACTAGGCCAGCTGCCATTGTGGGCCTTTGTAAGCCTAGCCAATTACCCCATGTGAGAATCAAACCCTGCACCTTGTGTCTGTAAAGTAAACACTTTAACCATTATGCCAACCTCCCATCCCAAATAAAAACCTTAAATAGACCTCCCAACTCACTTCTGATTGGCCAAATGAAAATTTGAAGTATAAATAATAAGGTTCCCTACCTGCATGCTCTCTTAGAGGTCCATTTGGACCAACTGAAAGAACTGTTCCTCTGAGAACCCTACTAACCATATTAACCTATATGGCTTTACTCAGACCATTACCTCCCCCACCAGGATCAGCAAACACAACAACAAAGAAAGTACTTTAGACTAGATTCTCATTAATAGTCATCCCCAAATATACAAGGTAGGGACCCTCCCTGATGACATACGTGACCGCTTTCTCACCTTTATAATTAGGCACAAGACTGACATTCTTTACCAACCCACCTACAAGACAATAAGAAACCATAACAACTTTAACCCTGATATCTTCCAAAATGAACTAAGTTTATGTGCTTGGTCAGTCCTAAAACACCTACCACAGGATAAAGCAGTAACATACTTTAATACTAAAATTTTAACCATTGTAGACCACCATGCTCCAAAATGTTCTATTAGAACTAGAACTAAAACTGTCCCATGGATCACAAAGGAAACTGGACAAAAAATCCTACTTAGAAATAAAGTTTGGACCAAATGGTGTACCAGAAAATCCCTGAAGATCAAATAAAATATAGACAGGTAAGAAACAACACAAAAAAATCCATTTTGTTCGATAAAAAAAACTTCTACTACCAATTACAGCAAAGCCACCAAAACAAACCTCAAAAGTTCTGGGCAGGCAGCAGTAAACTCCTACACCCAGGACAGTCCACCACTCCAAACCCCTCAGGCACTAACCACAGTAGTCCTGAAGAAGTCGCTGATACCTTTAATAGTTTCTTTACTGAGACTATCCAATCTCTAGCCAACCAGCTATCTCCTGATGGCTTAAGTCCTTCTACTTCTATACATAGCTCTCAACCCTCTTTTCACCTTCAACCTGTTCCCACATCCCTTGTTCGTACCTTTATTAAAAAACTCAAACCTACCACCCTCTCAACTGATCTCTTACCTGCTGAAAATCTGCAAAAAGCTGCAGACAACATAGCCTATCCCATCTCCATCCTGATTAACAGAACTATAACCGAAGGCTCCATCCCCTCTATCTGGAAGATATCTCATATTATCCCTCTGCATAAAAGTGGCAACTCCAATGAATGATCAAATTATAGACCCATAGCCATATTATCACTCCTGGCAAAAATAATGGAGAAATGCGTACATAGACAACTGATAACCAATCTTATCCAAAACAAATTGCTAGCCAACTCTCAACATGGTTTTAGACCATTTCACAGCACCACCTCTGCCCACCTATCTTTTTCTGATGCCATTAACAAAAATTGCAATAATTGCTTTCTTTCCTCAGCCCTCTTTATTGATCTCTCTAAAGCCTTTGACATGGCAAACCATCATCTACTCATTAATATACTCAGATCCTTTTCTCTAGATAAACTGGCTATACGATGGTTCCAATCTTACCTAAATGATAGAGAACAGGCTGTACTATGGCAAAACAACTTATCTAACCATCTTCCCATCACCCTTGGTGTTCCACAAGGTTCCATATTAGGCCCTCTCCTATTTTCTATTTTTATTAATGACCCGCACTCAGTCATTCCACAAGCCACCTGTATTCAATATGCAGATATCCCACAATAATATGCTCAGCCACTTCCCCCTCTGATCTACAGATTCTTACCCAAAATGTGTTTCACATAGTAGAAAATTGGCTCCTTAACCGCCAATTCATATTGAATCCTAAGAAAACAAAACTATTACTATTCTGTCCAACCAGTAGATCCTCCCCACTTACCTTTACTGTTAAATCAAACAATGACACCATCATATCTCCTGATCCCTCTACCAAACTACTAGGGGTATTAATTGATACCAACCTTAAGTTTGATGTGCATATTAACAATACTATAAAAATAGTCAATAAAAAAACTTGGCTCCCTATATAGGATTAAGCCCTTCCTTACCCCATTAGCTAAGACTATTATTGCCCATACCCACTTACTTTCTACACTCCTTTACGCCTCCCCCATATTTACAAACTTGAGTAAAAATGACCTCAATAAATTGGCAAACTCTTATAATAACATTACCAGATTTGCCACTGGAGCTGCATACAGAACCCACCATTGTAATAACTTGGCTCAATTAGGATGGTTAGAATTGCCTAACCAACTCCTATACAACAAAATTAGAATTGCACATAAGATTCTTTATCAGCCTGATAATACTCCAATACTCAATAACCTTATTACCCCATACAATAACCTTAAGACCCTCCGCTCATCCAACAGACCACTAGTACAAATAGCTAAAACCTACAACACAGCCAGTGACTCCTTGTTCTCTAACTCCATTGGCAAAACCTGGAACTGGCTGCTTACTGATCTTACTTTGGTTTCCTCAATAACCCTTTTCAAAAACAAACTTAAACAATACCCCAATACATGTTTGCTATGCCCCTGTACTTACCCTGACTAACTCTTTCCTTTGTCTCTAGGTCAAATGACACTTTTAACTGTACTAAGTTTGTATGTCACTGTTAGCCCATGAACTGAGTGTCCATTAACATGTCAGACTTATGTCTTTGTATATGATGTGATTAGCTGTCATGTTCATTGTTGGAGCTTTTATCCCCAGGCCTCTGCTGAAAATGGACATATATCCAGTCGGAATAGCCCGGTCAATAAATGTAAAATAAAATAAATTAATTGCTACAGTATTTGCTCACTCCCTCCTTCCCCCTAGTCCTTCCTGGATGTACAGATTACCTCTTGGGTTCCTTTCACTGGTGTTCCTACTGGGCTAAGCAGTTCTGACTATGGTAGGCCTGAATGTCACCTTTATGCCCTACTCTACGCAAGGAGCATTTGAGTGATGTTCAACATTCCTTTAAAGCAACAGGAGTCTTTGGTAGACTGGCCAGCATACCTCTCAACTGTCCTGATTTTCACCTCATATTTTTGGTCTGTTTCTCATAAAATTGTGGTTTTCTGGCAAATCATTGGCAACTCATTGAGGACTTATGTCAGAAAATAATGGCAGAGATTTGAGTTTCAGACTTTATATCTTTCGGAAAATTCATACTAATGCAACACCTGTTATTCTATCAGCTTTCTAAGTTTGTAACAGCATTATTTAAAAAGTGACCCTATTTTTGAGCCTTTATCCCCCCGATTATTTGTGACTTGGTCCAGAGGTTGAGAGGTATGTGGCTGGACATTGGGCTTCCATGGCAGGGAATCCCCATATGTTAATAATACTGCAGCAGTGAAGGCAAGGACATCTACTGTTATGGTAAGATTTTACACAACTGTACTTTCTTTCTGTAAGCAATTAGTCAAGTAACCAATCTATTACTGTTTTAATATTAATGTGTTGCTGTAGCTTATTGTATGCTGTGTACCTTAACATCACTACAAAACAATTGAATTAGAGAATGTCATAGCACAGCCTATTCATTTATTTAAATAGATAAATAAATACATAATATAGCATTTTAAATGAGAGAATATCATAATACACTACACAATATTGCATTCTACCCTACCATAAACATTTTTAAATGTCAGAATAATACAATAATTGGGTACTGAAAGTATAAATATAACTCACTGCATATTTTCTACTGCTGTGCTTCACCTTCTGTTTCTGAACTAGAATATTTCACCATAACAGTAATTCACAGTTGGGCATGGGTATTACAGGTTTTGCCCCATGGCTTGTGAGGTTAAACCATACGTCCTTTTATTTAGAGACTGATGTTACTGTTCTGCTAGGACTTCAGTTGTTCTACAAGAAGCTCTGCCCATGCCTTCTGGTCAGAGCATAGTAACTCTGCTCCTTTATAGCAAACAACAGCAGCAGCAGGTTCTAGCACCACTTCTGCATATCATAAAGTTTTATAGGTTCATAGGTTGGTACTGGACTATCTGCCCAAAGGCATATATTAGCCCAGCCACGTTGTGCAGTATTCACCACCCCTTTAGTAGTTCCAAAGACCATTGTACTATTAGCTAGTACCCTTGGCCCCTATCTAGTGGTGTGATCCCCGGTGTGAACTTTCTGTTACCCATTCACTCATCAAGGTTCCTCTTGAAGAGTGATAGTGAGGGGCTCTGTCTTATGTAGATCAGGACCCTGTTCCATAGTAAGGGAAGTCTCTGCGAAGGGAATCTATCCCTCCAGCGTGTTCTATTCATTGTTGTGTTGAGGTTTATATCCCTAGAGTGTGTAGCTTGAGTAGATTTGGTTTTGCTAAGATGGAGCATGTTCAACAATTCTGGGTCGGACATGGCTGTGTACGTTAGACAGAGATTGCCTCTGAGAAAGCGATATACAACAGAGAACAGTCTTAGCTTTTTCAATCATGCTGCATAGGGCAACTGTTTGAGGCCAGTAATCCTCTTGGTTAGGTACCTCTGTGGTCTCTCCAGCTGCTGGAGATGTCTAGCCAGGTACATTCCAATTGGTGCATTGTAATCAATAATGGGTCTGATGAGGGAAGAGTAGAGGGGTACCATTACATCCTTAGAGCCTGATGCAAACCCTTTTGTGATCAGATGGGTCACATAGAAGGATTTTCTAACCACTTTGGCAACATGGTTATCAAAGGAAAGCTGACTATCTACTTGGGTCCCTAGATCCCTTATTTCTTCTTCAGATTTCAGGGGATTACCTCCTATGTTGTAGTTTGCGGGTACTCTGTTTTTTCCAAAGGGGATTACTACGCATTTTTTTGCATTTAGCTTGAGACCATGGCTTTGACACCATGCATCAGTCTCATTTAGGCCCTTCTGGAGGATCTCCATGTCGGCTGGAGACTCTATTATAGCACCCAGTTTGCAGTCATCCGCAAACTTAGTCAGCCACAGCCCTTCCGTGTTTGCCTGTACTTCTGAGAAGTATATGCCAAACAGGAGGGGCCCCAGGACAAAGCCCTGAGGAACACCACTCATTACTGGTCTGGATTCGGACATAGATCCCTCAACTCTTACTTTATGGGATCTGTCTGAGAGCCAGTTTGCGATCCATCTTGTGACGTAAGGGTTTATGCCCAGGCTGGTGAGCTTATCAATAATACCTGAATGGGGAATGGTGTCAAATGCTTTAGCAAGGTCAAGGTGAGCCATGTGTACCTCCTTTCCCTTATCTATAGCCTGAGAAACTGCCCCAAAGAAATCCACCAGATTCAGGAGGCATGATCTGCCCTTGACGAAGCCGAACTGTGTGGGGTCCAGTGACTGGAGGTTCCCAATCTCTCCATTTATGAGTTCCATAATGATTCGCTCCATAGCCTTAAAGATCAGACTGGTCAGGCTTATTGGTCGGTAGTTCCCAGGGTCAGTTGTGGCCCCACTCTTGTCTAGTCGGACCACCGTTGCCATGCGGCATTCTATGGGCACATATCCTGTGGAGAGGCTGAAACTGAACAGGGTATTAAGATGCGGGGTTAATTCCTTTTGGAGCTCGCGTATGACACAGTCTGGGACACCATCTGGTCCCATGGAGGCAGAGTTTTTAGCTTTAGATAGAGCCTTGTTAACCAACGTATCAGTAATAATTGGACTTACACAATCCCCTGGAATGGTAATAGGCCCTGTAGTGGGGGGGGTTTGCACTGAACCTGTCAGCCAAGATTTTGGCAATGTCAGAAGGGTCAGTGTATTTTGTTCCATTTTCTACTAGCTCAGGACAGACCTGAGGATTGCCATTTAGTTTTTTGATGTAGCCATAGAAGGCCTTATGGTTATCCTTGGCATTCTTGGCAACCTTCTTTTCAAAATTAGCTTTAGTTGACTTGATGAGGGCCCAGAATTTCTTACTAATGCCGATCAGGGATGATTTTTCTACTTGAGATTTGGCCTTTTTTTGTACAAGTCTCCTCCTTCTATTGTAAAGTTTGCTTATGGCCGGGGTCCACCAGACTGGTTTCTTCTTGCTTGAGGAAGGAGTCTTGGTTTTATTTGGGATAGCACGGTCCATGCAATCCTGAAGATGCATATAGAGTGCCTTGGTGTAGGATTCCGCATCCTGGATATCATTATCCTTGTGCAAGGGAATAGTGAAGCTTTCCACTTCAGATGCAAGTAGTTTGAAGTTTGCTTTGGAAAGGTTTTTGACTATGGTTTCTTTGGGCGAGGTGGAGGGGTGAGGATGTCCAGGGTTATCAGTTTGTGGTCAGATCTGACCAAGAAGGGAGTGATAATGGGTGTGGTACAATGGGCGCCCATATTTGTGATGATTAAATCCAATATGTTGTCCCCTCTAGTGGGGGAACATACTAGTTGTTCAAGGGCATTTGAATTTATAAATTCTATGAATTGCTGAGCATAGGAGTTGGAGCATTGGTAGTTCACCCAGTCTATACCAGGGTAGTTGAAATCACCCAAGATTATGGGGTTGGGTAGGACCTTTATATTTTCCAATGTCTCAAGGAATGCAGAGTGAGCATCTTGGGACATGGTGGGCGATCTATAACCAGCTACGACTTAAAATGTGGTTTTGCCTGCTGATAGTTGCGCATGGATGATCTCTGGGGCATCATGCTGTGCTACTAACCTGGAGATATGGGTATCCTTGATGAATATGGATACACCTCCGCCCTTTGTACTGCGATCCGGTAACTGAGGCCAGAAGGTATGATATGAATTGTAACCTGGCAGCGCTGGGGTGCTCTCTTGAGCCTTGAACCAGGTTTCAGTCACTGCACAAACATCGATTTTCTCCATGCTGAGGAGAGCCTCGAGTGTGTGCATTTTGAGGTTGAGACTTCTGGCGTTGAGTAGCATTACCCTTAGTTTTTGGTTACCTGAGCTGGTTACAGTGGTTGGTTTGTCCTTTGAGCCTTGCCTAAAAAAGGCACTATGGGGATGGCAAGAGCCTTGGCCAGTATTCGAAAATCTAGGGGTGACAGGTGCAACCCATCTCTGGCAAAACAGCGAGGCTTGTCTGTCAAGTCATCCCAGGCAGACAGACACTGGATCCCCTTAGAATGACACCAGAAGCTTAGCCAATTGTTGAAATTGATCATTTTGTCATTGTATTGTGGTATCATTCTAGGTGAAGTTAGTATGCTACTCAAGGTCAGGGTTATACCAGCTTGGGCTACATGATCAGAGAGCTCCTCAATGTCTCTTTTCATGTAGTCCAGGGAGGTACATCTTAGATCATTCACACCAACATGTACAATGACAGCATCATACTTGTACTTGTTCTGGAGTGACCTAAGTGCCTGTGTTATGTGGCAGATCTGAGCACCCGACAGGCAGCTGAAAGTAACCTTCTCCTTGTTCAGCCTGGTGAGTGGAACATCTGTGTGCCTTACTATAGAGTCTCCTATTACTAGCATGTTAGGTATGGTGTTTTGCCTTAAGGGCTGTTGTGAGGCACACTGCTGAGGTGAATTATGTGTTTTCTGGCTTGTGTTTCGGGGTGCAGGTTGCTTGCTTGTCTGCTTTGGAGGGCACTGTTTCTTTTTCAGATTGGTACCTAGTGCCGCCGAATATGTTTTTGTGTATTTATGCGTATGTTTTGTTTGCACTATTTGTTTATGTCTGTGTCTATACACACTTGTGCATATACGTGTGTGTGTGTGTGTGTGTGTGTGTGTGTGTGTGTGTGTGTGTGTGTGTGTGTGTGTGTGTGTGTGTGTGTGTGTGCCTATGTGTGCGCATGTATTTAAGTAGATTTGAGTCTGGAGGCTGTTTTAAGTGGGCTAGGGTATTTTGGAGTTGTGCATGTGCACTGTGCGAACTTTTGTTTTAAAGGAGTACAAATACGACACATTTAGGGGAATGTTAATAGGTGTAATGATGTACTAGTAATGTACCTAAACTGATGCTGCTACTTCAAAGGATGTATATAAACAAAAACTATATGCAGAATGTACCAGTTTTTATCACACTTTTGACCTTGGATCTATGATGAAAAATATACAATATATGTGTGCGTGTCTCTGCATACAACTGTGTGTGTGTGTGTGTGTGTGTGTGTGTGTGTGTGTGTAAAACACAGAAATGCATAAAACACACACACGTGCATAGCCCCTCCAAAACAACAATGACCACCTAAATTAAAAGGAACATTTTTTTTCATATTTGAATGAAAATGTTAAGATAAAAGAATAAATAATAAAACACTAAATGAACCATCCAAGAGGAAAACCACATTACAAGCAAAACAGACCTGATTCTATGTAAACTAACTAAAAGCATGACTGAACTATAAAAATGACAAATCATAAAGCAAACCTACACCACTGCCAACATATGTATGAAAAAGAAAACAACACTATGTATTTTAATTATCTCTAAATTATCTCTAAATTAGACTACAAACCGCCATCAAAACTCTCCAGTCATAAAAATCTGCACAAACTACCTAAAGCCCTATTCGGTGCAAAATGTAAAAAAATTCTGTAGAAGTGATAATATTTTTTAAAACATGGAAATCTTAGTAAATGAATACTGTTTCATGTATACAGATATTCAAATTTTAGTAAGCAGAAAGAGACAAATTAACATTTGGGTATTACAATAATTCTGAAATACTGAAGTTGTAGTTTATTCAAAACATTATCCCTAGTCAAATATATTATATTCAGCCGGATCTTCCACTAACAAAGAACTTAATGGACAACCAAGCAGTATAGCCAATATGTTTATCAAAGCAAAGAAACTGGTTCTTGTTGGAATTTAACTATGCTGACAAAAGGAAGAGTCCATCTTAGAATCCCAGAAATCTAAATTGGTTTATGAATGCAAAAATGTTCAAGTAATTTACATTACAAACCATAATTGCTCTCCCCATTCAAGTTCATGTTCACTTTTGGCATAATGTACTATGCACACTTTATAAAATCAATGGACATTTCTTATTCAACAGCAAGTTGTGGTGTACAAGTATTGAAGATATCACTTCTGTTTCTGTTACAGAACAAGTGCATGATTTTCCCCCCATTAGACATGCAGCTTGAATCTACACCATCCTTATTTTAAGCTGAGAGAGTCGTAGTTAGTAAAAGTCATGGCACTCTGGAAGAATCAGTCAATGATAAGTAATTTCTGGCTGCTGTTATCTCCACTGTGGATAATGCAAGACAATATCCCACACAACTATGATTCCCAGGATTTTATCTGACATTTTGCCCAGTACGATTCATCCTATGACAAAGAGGTAGCATAGCCATAACTGTGCTCTTAAATATCCAGAATGTATTGTTGATTTCCCTGGTACTTTGTCCTGCTGTTTCTTTGACTTTTGTACAGTATTGATCATTCCGTAAGCTGTAACTTACTGTGAACCTGTGAACTTGGAGTGATGCTTTGCACATTGTTTCTTATCATCGGTGTGATTATATATGACAATATATAATATTCTGGTAAGTATAGTACAATACGCTTAACACAGTACCTCTGAACAGCTTGAATGAATTCAAAAATAAACAGTGCATGGATTGTGGTTTGGTCCCATAATCCTTTCTGATGCTTTGAATACTTCTGGCAAGTTTGAATGTGTTTATTTAAGCTCATATCTTGTTGGTCCATACAACTACTAGCACAAAACAAACACTTTGACTTCTGTGCCTAGTCTGCATTTCAGCTATGGGAGAGGGACAGCACAGCAGGATGTAACAGATAGGAAGGGTGGGGAAAAGAAGGTGGGAGAAAGGACAAAGGACAGAAGGACACGGACAGATGTTGTCAGTGAAGCAGAAGCAAATAGGGTGGAAAAGAATGAAATGAAGCGAGGAAGTGGGAGATGTAGCCACAAATGGGAGGCAAAAAAGAAGTCAAGGTAGAATGACAAGTACAGAAAGAAGTAACAAGTAATGGAGGGGAGACAGACTGAATGGTCATAAAGAAGCCAGCTTCACAGCACAAGCAGAAGGAAAGTGAGCACTGAGGGACACAACCAAATAGGATAGAAAAATGGCAGGAGTGACAGAACAGTGGTGAAGTCCTGCAAGGGGGGCACAGGTGCAATGGGGGTGGGACTGGGATTAGATGCAGCACACAAGGGAGACAATCAGCACAGAGAGTGAGTAGGGCTGAGGGAGGAAGCAAATTAGGTAAGGTTACTGATAGCTAGGCCAGTGACATGAGCAAGGAAATGAAGTACATAAAGGCTAACGTGGTGACAGGAAAGTGGGCTCCGGTGATTGTAAACTCATTTATCAAGAGGATTAAAGAATCCTGCCAAATGGGAAAGGAGAGAACATATTTCAGTGAAACCAGACTTACCCTACGCCCTCTCCTGGGGACTGCACACCCCCCCCCCCCTGCTGGATCGCCCCTCCGGGGATGACCCTTAAACTCAGTAAGGCATGGGAAAAAGTTGACAAAGGGAGAGGAATGGATACATGTTGTAGTGCATTTAGGCACTAGTTACCTATCAGAGGACACAGTGGTAGCAGGGTCAGAGAAGTGACAGACAGATGACAACAGGGAGGCTTGGAGGTAGGTTTCTCATAAGTTTAACTGATACCAGCAGCCAGCACACTAAGGGAAGAAATGCTAAGTAGTATTTCATGTATTTGTTTGTTTGTTTGCTTAATTTGTTCATTTAGTTATTTATTTGTTTATTTCCATTTTTAACCATGGATATCCTGCTGAGAGGTCAAATTTTCAGTAAAGTCCCAGGTTGATAATTCTATGTAAATATTTAGTGACAAAAACAAGATAATAAATAAAACATATACAAACAGATGTAACATAGGATTCTGAGCATAATAAATGGCTGCAGTATTAGACAAGAGAGAAAGGCTTACGACTAATCGAAGAATAGCTGAGAGCCCAAGCCCATTTTAGTACAAATGTAACAGGGTACTTATTGCTGAGTTGAAAATGTACATTTCAAAGATCCTTCCTTTTAACTAAGGTGTAACAGGGGAAGCAGTGTCAGAGAAACAGATGAGGGAGGGTAGGTATTCTGACAGTAGGCAGGGCAACACCAATGAGGCTACTTAGAAATGTGCAGCTGGCATCTGAGGCAAAACATGGGGCCTACAGGAGATGAGAAGGAGAGGAAGGGAATGAGGAGGAGACAGGGCAAGGATAGCAACAGAATGATAACAAATTTGGAGAGGGCAGTAAAGAAACAAGTTAAAAAAAGAGTTGACAGAAGTTATGAGGAAGGAAAAGGAGAAGGCTGAGCAAATATGAGATTAAGATCACACAAGACAGGGAGAAAGCAGATACTGAATGGCTACTTTGCTTCAATCTTCACACAGTAAAGCTAGAGGATGGTACCATACTGGGAGAGAAACAGGCAGAGTGGACAAAGCAGTGGACAGGCACTCTCATACAGAATGAGGAAGTGGAGAGGAAATCATTAGTCCTTAGGGAAGATAAAGCAGATATATCAGGGGGGTATCTCCCAAAGCTCTCAGGAATCTGGCTAGTGTACTGGCAAACATCTCAACAGATGTTTTCAACAAATCACTAGCCAATGCAGAAGTGCTTGAAGATGGTAGAACAGTAAATGTGGTACCCGTTTGCCTTGCACTCAGTCGGGGTCCAGCTGCTCACAGCTTACTTACTAGCAGCCAAACACTCATCTGTGTATTCAAGGGCTAGAGACTAGAATGCACAGACTTTGTTTTGAAATATACTTGATCCAATATTGTAGAACTTCACAGGTAATATAACTATAATGATAAAAATAGCCATTCTTAATGTGCTTTGTGTTGATAGTTCTGTGTAATTAACTTACATCCTATGATCAAAACATCAATATTATGCATTTTACTGTATTGTTAATTTCCTCCCATTTTATTATATTATTGCATTAGTTGTGTCACCTCATTGAAGTATTATTTACATTATTTCTTGTAGAGATTTTCTACCCAAGCGTTCAATGAAAAGTGGACTCTTACTAGGCCTGCTCAGCCTTATGCAGGTTAACAAAGGAAATAAATAAAAATAAATAAATAATTAAACAGAGATCAGGGATGTTGACGCACACCTCCATGTCAGAGGGGTGCGGAGAGAGGGGAGGGCTTTCCCTATGTACAAAGCACTTTTTTCTTAACTCACTGCCAATCCTTAGTATAGCCATTTTTAAGTAATTGGCAACACGTTTCTGGAACTCGAGCAAATGGTGCTCCAGTTCCTATTGTAGATGCCTTGTACCTTTACTCCATGTGAGACACAGGTAAAATGTGGTGAACTGCAGGCCTGTTATCTTAATTCATTCATGCCTAGTATTTGTGGAATTTTACCTCTTTAGCAGCTTACATACATCCTTAGATCTGAAAAATCAAATTAAAAAATGTAAGACAAATGTAACTCTTGTAAACAATTAAAATATGCAAGAAGCAATGTTGTTTATTAGTCTTCTGTACAATCATAATAGTTATCTATGAAAGGGCCCCTTTTTGTTGGGTTCATGGTTGAGTTTATCCTTTTGCCAATCAGAAATGAGGTTTGGTAACAAACCAATTTGTCCAGGGACATCCTCGGGGTGGGGGGGGGGGGTCAGATAAATATAATAGGAATTAGGAAGGTGGGGGGATGAAAGCATTAAATGGGAAGGAGGGATGATTGGGAGGAAATGAGGTAAGGGTAGGGAGGGTCTTAAGGGGTTTAGGCAAGTGTAACTGGAGAAGGAATCACATTTTCTTGTGAACTTGCTAAGTGCAGGATCACATCGGTGATGACCTGAGGTAGACTCCCGTTTAGTTTGGGCATCCATGTCACTCCCTTTTCTGAACTGTTACAAAGAATTCTAGGTATGAGCTTGAGTATGGGCCATATGTGCTAGTAATTGGTTATAGATGTTGAAAGTGAACCGCTCTTTCTTGATACTTTTCCCTTGTAATGGTACCTAGATGTATGAAGTTGCTGGGTATTTGCATATTGTGACATTAAACAGTGGACTGGCATCTAACTACTTTTGGAATGAAATTCTTTGGTGCTGTTGCTGGGGCAGCGGGCATGGTGCATTTCAGCCAGCTGTGGCTCTGCTGTTGCTGGTTGGGGATTAAAGCATGGGGGGAGGAAGTTTAGTGCTTCGAGTGGTGTAGTGGGTAGTTTGGTGGTTTGTTCTAGAAGGGAGCTTTTTGCCTCATGATTTCCTCCGTTTTTACAAAGGTGTGGCTCTCTGGCAAATTAGTGATGACTAATTGAGGAATAGCGTTATGGGGTGACACAAGGGTTTTGGATTTCATGTCCTTCAGGAATTCATGTTGATGCAGGACCTGTTGTGTGATTAAGGTTCATAAGAGCAGCATATAAAAAGTTGTCCCTAGACCTTTGACCCACTTGGTTGATTGCTTTGCCCAGATTCCTCGCTTGAAACTAAATGCGAGTTGCCTTCTTTGATGGTTGCACTTCTGGTGGGACTGAGGGGGTTTTTGGCATGAAAGTGAAACAGGGGCTGGTGGTGTTCAGTGTTAAAAACATGGCCAGTTTGTGACAGATGTTATTCATGCCTTGACCATATTAACTCTTTTATAGTGAATTAAGAGTCCCTGAGTTAATCCAATGTTTTCTGTGGCATGCTTGACAGTTTGGGAGGAGCCTCTATTATCTCAGCAGCACATGGGATTTCTTTCGGGAGTACATGTTTTGCAGCATGTCCAGGACTTGCCCCACGTTTTGATTTGTTTCTTGCAGAACTTGTCATCATTGGTGATTCTCTTGACATTGCATTTGCTAAAAATGGTTTACAAGTGGAGTTTAGAAGGTGCTGTGAACAGCAGTTACATTGTTTCTTGGGCTTTCAGGTACCTGTGTGTAACGTTTGCAGTCACTGCACATGGCTGGGTGCCATTTCCGTTCCTAAAATTTGAAGTTGAGAACTATGTCTAAGTTATATTTATTTATATTATAAATTAAAGAAAGGGAATAACAGCAAAGCAAAAATGGAAAAAGGAGGGAAAACACTTGGATCTCGGCTAAGAGATTAAGCTAGTGGGCTCGGTTGCCATGTAACATGGCTGTCTGATGAGAGTATGCATTCCAGGTCAATTAAATTAGGAATAATCCTTCAAGTAGCTCCCTGTGTTAGCATCAGTAACTGGTGGGGTACAGATGGTGAAGCTTGATTTTCGGGCCATGCCACTAGCTGTACATGCTAAATGATCGGCTTTTTATTTTTTTAATTTTTGCATACAGTTTTGCAGGATTTGATGGCAGAGCTCAGATATATGTCTGGAAGGGGGTTTCATTTTCCTATGCCCTAGTGATGCGCCATAGAGAAGACTGTGACAGACCAAAATGTGAAAATGTGCTGCAGGTCAGGAAATTCAGGGACAGAGGAGTCGGTCGGGGGTGGCTGTATTTCTACAGGGGACTACATTATATTAGTTCCAGGTGCTTTGTACTGATTTCATAACTACAATGAAGGAGGAAGAAGGCAGTAAAACCAAGCGGAGGGAGGGGTGTTTTACAGTCTAGCCTGCTTGCTAGGCTGGTTGGTTGAGTGGTGTCATGTTTGCCTGGAATTGTCTGTCAGTTGGAATTTCTGTCTCCCTGCAAACCAATGGGGAGCATGTAGGGCCATGCAAGTGGTGGCAGCTCTGTAGTTGCATACTGGTGCAATCTCTGTGGTGGTGCCTTGCTGACAGCAGAATGTTACTTAGTGTTTTGTTTTGTCATGGGAAAGGGTTTAGTGTAGCGCTTTTAAGTCATACTTGTTCTGAGTAGCGGCATATCACTTTTAGTGTTTCCTTTCCATTTGCATGGGTCCGAGGGCTGTGAGGCATCCATGAGTAACAGTTGAGTTTCACTCATGCCCAGTGCTGCAGTAACAGCCAGGGAGGAGGGATAGTGCTGGTCCACCTACTGAGTTCATGCCTTTCAACTATATTAGATTTTGCTGTTGAATTTGGGGGGAGATTGGGTACTTGTTCCTTTGCAGGCTTTCCTGAAGTCTCTGGCAGGTGGCTTTGGAAGCTACCATCTTATGCATTTACAGTCAGATTCTAACAGACATGGGGGGGTTGGCGTGCTTTGCTCTTTCCGGGCACAGGGGCAACATTACTCTTTCACTTCACAGATGCAAGATGGGGGGGTTAGTAGATATTTATAACAGGTGCTGAATATTGAGGTCAGAAGACAGTGATTGGTTTTGAGTTTTGGACTTCTTCCTCTGCACAGGAGTAGTTAATTTAGCAACTTTATGAGTTGTCAGAGCAGTATTTAAGGGTTGCTGTATGCTGGAACTTTGTCCCTCTGTTTATGGTTTGGCTAGAATTTGGGCTCTAAGACGTTGAGGCATATCCCTTAATGGCACAGAGTTTTGCAGTATGTTCGGATTTTGGCCCTATGTTTTGGTTTGTTTCTCATAAAATTATGGTTGCCTGACAAATCACCATGAAGTAAGAAAATAATGACGTACATTTGAGATTCAGGCTTAGTACCCTTCAGAGAATTCATGGTAATGAAAAATCTGTTATTCTATCAGTTTTCTAAGTTTGTAAGAGCAGCATTTTAAAAGTGTGCCTAGTTTTGGGCCCGATCCTCCCATTATTTATGGCTTTGTCCAGATTTCTTGTTCTACGAGGTTGAGGAGTATGGGTTGAGAGCATTTGTGCTGAAGGTCATTGGGTGGCGGATGGAATGTGCTAGCACCATACCTTTGCTAGGCAGACATTTTCCAATAGCCTCATACCTCTTATATACATATTTTCACAGGAGGGAGAGGTATGAACAGATTGTCAGGGATTTACCTCATAGTTTGGTTTGTTTTCACAAATGGTGGTTATTGGCTAATTTCTATGAGGACAGACATTTGAGTTCAGAATTCCCACCCTTCAGGAAGTTCATGCTACTGTGACACCAGACCAGTTGTATATGTTGTAAGATCGATATAGTTTTGGAAGACCGAAAAAAAAAAAAAGACTCCCTAGTGGGGGATCTCTGCCCCACTTCTGTGTGTGTGGCTTTGTATGGATGTCTTGCCTTAAGAGGTTGAGAGGTATTGCTCACATGCACTTACCATTGCCTGCAGTAACTGGAGTTTGCTACAGAGTCCACAGAGTGGACAGCTAATTTAATGCCAGTGGTAAGGTTTGGGCATAGGGATATTGTGTTTGCCGCATAGACAGAAGGTAAAGGGTTGATTACCAGCTTTAATTGGGCTTGTAGGGATGAAGGAACTGAACTGGTGAACTTTGGGAAGGATGTGGCAGTCCTTCAAGAGGTGCTTTCCTTTTTTAAGCATCGTAACTTTATTGTGGGGTGCATATTGCTGTTAGAGCTGCTTGTGGAGGAACCCAGCACATGAGATGCTGCCAAGGTTCCACTTCCTAACAGAGGAATAGGGACTTTTAATTTGTTAATTTGTGCAAGTGATTGAGCACTGTTGTCTATGTAGTACTTATTTACAGAAATGCACCTAACACTGTTTTGCGTATTAAGTTAAGTTGACCCATACAGTGCGGTTTGGGATTTTGGATGGAAGTCACGGGGTAAGCCAGGTATTTCCAGGTCTGCAGTTACTACTGTCTGGGTCATAAAACTGTTTGCTGCATTATGTTTTGGCGCTGGTGGTGAAAGGTTTTGCTGGGGGATAAGGTGGTTCTGGGTTCCTGAGAATAGAGGATGTGGGACAGAGTAGAGGCTGTGCAAGTGAGCAAGGTGGACCCCTGGCAGTGCCTATGGTTAAGAAGTTTTGGTTGGCTGAGCACAGGGCTTCCAGTTGTCTTTACTTTTGCAGATGGGGAAGCGCAGACTGGGCATCAGTTGGAGGCCCAAAGGAGGTGCATTTGAAAAGTGATGGATGCTGCTGCGGTGGATTTTTCGGCCGCTGGGGTGGTGCGTAATAAGGTTACAGGTAATCCTACTTTAGTAAGTACATATTTAGGCAAGTCAGAATTAGTAAGCAAATATATGCCTTGGACTGATAGTAGATTGTTTCTTATATGTGTGTCTTTTAAGAGTAGGTAGGGTTTGAGGGGCATCAAAGGTATGTGAGTGTTTGAGATATGTAGGAATAAGGTGTTTCAGTGTCTAGGTTGAAGTTGTAAGAATTAAGCAGGGCATGGTTTTGGGGCTCCCAACAGATGTTTAAGGTTTGCTTAATTATCGGATGTGAAGGTGACACATTGAAAGGAAAGCTTTAAAGGGGAAAGCCAAGCGTAAGCAGTGGTTTACGGCTGTTGAGTTTTTGGTAGATGCATTGTACTGTTCATAGGGATTTGCTTTGGTTTTCAAATGTGACAGGAGCATTGGGCCATACTTTTGGGGTGGATTGGTTTGTGGCTTCTCCGTCAGAAAGGTATGAGGACTGGAGAAGGGATATGGAACTTTGAAGTTGGTTTCACTTTAGAAGGCATCATAGTTTCACAGAGAAAGTCAGGAGGGGGGAATGGTGTCCATTTTCACTTGGTTGATATGACAGTGGTATGGTTTGTTGGTGCTATCTGCCAAGGCATATCAGGTGATGGTATGTCACTGACCTTGTTTTGTTTTGGTGACACTGGGCATTTTAGAGTTCTGGTGGTACATTGTGCTTGTGTGGTTTTGCCTGGCTTTGCAATGCATTTGGTAAGTGATTACCTAAAAACCAGCCTGGTCAGGCCTTTTGGCAGATGGATAGGAAGGCTAATGGGGTTTTCCATTTGTTGGCAAGTAAGGCATGTGTGGTTCGGTTGAGGGATATAATTTGGTGGTTGGGTCAGTGGCTTGTTAGATGGAAGGAAGGACGTTTGAGAGGATGTTCAATATTTGGAATTCTCATGTTAAGCTGGTGTAGGAGGTTCAGCTGGAGTGTTGGGGATTAGGGTTCATTTTTCTTTGTTTAATATGGAGGTGATATGGCTCATGGTGGTCGTGCTGCTAAAATGTCATGATGGTCCTTTAAATGTCTTATTGCATATAATGTATAATTGGTGTAATGGCAGGATTGCTATTAAATTGAATTTTAAAAAGAGATCTCATTTGGTTATTACATTCACTGGGCAGTAAAATGGGGCTGCAATTTGGCATGATGGTATGCAATTGCCTCTGTGTGGTTTCACATGGCAGTGAGCTTCATGTTTGGTTGTTCACTTGGCTGGTAATGACCTGGGAATCATTACAAAGTTATATTGGTAGTTAGGTAAGTAAGTATTTAGCTCATACTCAGTGGTTATGCTAGATTAGGAGGTTATGATTTACTTTAGTATTGGAGAGGGAGCCATGGTTTGCTTTCAGCTGTTTAGGCATTTGTTTTTTGTATTATTTATGTGATATGGCTTTGTTAGGGGATGACATGGATCCAGCTTTGGTTAGAGAGGATGGGGTACACCAAATGATGTTTGGCTTGATGCCTTTTACCGGTGGTTAGGTTATTGGAAGTTTGGTCGGAGAGAGGGGGAACACCCTGGTCAGGGTGGTTAGCAGAGAAGAGGGGCAGGCTTGCCCCCTTCTGTTCCCCCTCTGGTGTTGGATGTTCAATTCAATGAGCTGGGAAAGAAAAGTGAGCACTTAGATGGTGCTTGATAAGTAAAATAAGTGAGCGGAGGTCAGCTGCTTATTTAGTTGGATGTGTAATTCAATATATGGTAAATGAAGTGAGTGGTGGTATGCTGTTTCATAAGTAAGCAAGTGGAGGTATGGACGCTGCTTACAGGGTCAGGATGAGTGGGGTCACACTGTCCTAGTTAATGTTACATGGATGTTATGCTCAATAAATATTGGTTAACAAAATTATGGTTATGGAAGTTTAATAAAGGTCATCTAGCGTCATTCAGTGTGATCTGTTTATTGAAGGGACCAGGACAATTCAGCAAAAATTCCAGAAGACTCCATACTCAAGAGCACCTGTATGTCCATGTACATCTCTCCTGAGCCCACTAATTTGCCACAACTACTAGTGAGCACATGCATGCAAATCAAGCACATTCATGTAAATCAAGAAAAGAAAAAAGAATATTTGACGGTTTACCTTCATTTGTGAGTATTGCAGAAGGGCGAACACCAATTGTCTGAACGACAATTTGTAAAGTTTGCAAATGCTGAACGGAAAAAGGTTTGAATGTGCAATGAGCGAATGCACATTGACATTCGCTCATTGCACATTCAGCATTTTGGGGAGGATTGCCCTATAGTGGAGATCGGGAAATGGTCCCTTTCCCCACTGTAGTGCGATCTCGGAGTTAGAATATTAAAATAGGGGGGTGTGTCTGAGGCACAGCCCCCCACATGGCTTGCCCCCCAGCTTTAAACCTTATTACATTTTTTTTCGACATTAATGCTCGAAAATCAGCGAATCTGCTTTTCGATTTGCTGATTTTCGAACATTAGGAACTGTCGCTGTTTTCACTTTCGTGGTTTACGAGTCGTTTATATGAGCATTCGCACCACTGTGATTCAGCTTTGTAAAAGTAAACCCATTTGACACCTACACTGCTAACAAATAATATTACTTGCTGATTTAAAGGGAAATCCATCAATGGAGACTAGATGGAAGATTTGTCCATATTGAGAAAGATAGTGGGAAGGTATAATTAACACATCGGGCGGGATTCTCTTTCATATCTAGTGATATGGCAAAATATATTGGTTATACTATGTCTAATAATCTATGCAATGAGGATTTGGTTGGGCTGAATCCCAAGGAGTAAACACTGGGGTACAAGCTGATGGACAGCTGCACAAAAGCAGATCTTAGAAGGCCGAATCTTGACATTCCATCTTAGCAACAAAGGCCTTACTCCTGTTTTTTTAGGTGAGACTGTTTTTCTTGGAGAAGGTTTACACCAAAGAGTGCATGGTTAAAGCACAGATGTCTTCAGTGGAACAATTCCTAAATTACACATTTAATGCAGCCTACCTTCTGCAGGAGTGTATTTTGAAAGTAACATTCACCAGTGGGTGATTTCCTACATTATGGTAGATAAGAAATGGTAACATAAGTACCGATCTGTTTGGAAAGGGTCTGCTTGGCAAGCATAATTCCTTCTATTTTAGGAGGAAATGAATAACAATTTCATCATTTGAAACTTGTGCACTCATTCCAGATAATACCTATGTTAATGTGCTGCTTTCAGTACTTCATGGTTTCATTTCCATATTCTCGATTTGAATACTGCATTACTCTGAGCAAGTAACTTAACCAGAGTGTGCTTTAAAGCAGTTGGAAAACTTTGCTAATCTCTTCCATGGTCTCCTTGATCAAGGGGTTGGGAGGGTGGCCTAATGGTTAAGGTGTTTGCCTTACAAACACAAGGTACAGGGTTTGAATCTCACAGGGGATAACTGGCTAGGCTTAAAATGGCTCACCAGCGCAGTTAGCCTAGTACTAACCTATGAACCTATGAACATGCCTAATTACTACATATGAACCTCTTAGCATCCAGGCTGTGAAGGGCTTACTCTCATCTGGTTCCTGCCTTGCAAAGAAAAATGTGTAGATGAATAAACTGCTTCAAAGACAACTTAGAATTCATATCTGGAAGGAAATGTAGATCTGATACACAGAGAAGATGTTGACTAGAAGAAGCGGATTTTGTAAGAAACAAATTTAAATGTTGCTGACCCCACAGACAGCAGACAGGCAAGCCTACTGATCATGAAGTTCAGGTCCCACAGAAGGAAGAAAGGTTTCTTTAAAAAACATTTAAATGCAGTTCTCGTTTAAGAAACAATTTGTATAGCCAAGGCTAGGCCACATTTCTGTCCTCCAGAAGGCCATGATGTAAAGAGTCAACTGACATTTGCACTTTGACAACAGAATAACTGAGATGCAAATACTTACTGTTGCAGTTTCTCACATACTTTGACCATAGAATAATAGTATTACAAATGCTTAATGTGGCAGTATTGGGTCCTCCTGTGCCCATATAAAGAACTGTTTCCACTTGGAGTTTAGACTAGCCACGTGGAAGGCTTTCTACAACATCAAAAATCTCTGACACTCAAGTCAGCAAATTTGACAAAATCAGGGAATCTACAGAAGAAATTAACTCATGAGTTGGAGACAGCTGTCACCAAAACATATGGACAGTGCCTTGGATGGGAGAGGGAGAATTTCCTGTGTTGTTAAAAACCTAAATTCCTTAAATAAGTTCTCCTCAGCTAACAAGAAATGACAATAATATCTTCTGGTATTTCTTTTTTGAGCCTGGTGATGATATGTGGGATAAGGAGGAAAAACAGAAATCTGTATAGGAATATCTCCTGTCATCTGAGAATTCATCTACTGCTACAAACCCCTTACCCTGTTACTTATGAGCATGAGAGGAAGACTGAATTCTGCAGAGGTGCTTATAGGTCACTGTCTGAAATTCCCTACTTCCAGAAGACTTGGACCAGACACAGCTTTGGAATCCATGACTCAGGGAGACAAATGGAGAATAAATAGGTCTGCCAGCCTGTCCACTTCCCAAGAACTAAGACCTGCTGAGAGAGGGATGTTATAGTTCAATTTCAGAGGAGCATACCAGCCTTACAAGGGGTTATAGTGGTGCTTCCTTAAAATTTTGAGATACCACAGAATGGATAGATAAGAAAAGGCCTCATAACCAAATTTGTCTCCAAGGCCTTTAGAGATAGGAGACTATATTGACATCCAGATGGTTAATGTGGAGCCTCCTATCATAATGGACCACACCCTTCATATTGTATGGAAGCTGAAATGAGATACCCACAAGCAAGTAGTCCACATTCAGAATCTGCAGTGGGTCAGTTGCATGAAGGGAAAATCTACTGAGATATTTTTGGAATCATCATCCACTCTCAGACTCTAGTGCCAGGGATCTGAGACAAGGAATAGATCTGAGTATGTGATGGGTGCGTAGCTACGGATGTCTCACAGTCACAGTGTATAGATCTCACCTTGGAGACACTGGCAGACATGAAGTCACAAGACACAGCAGACTATGAGGATGGACGCTGTGCTTCATGTTATTCCATCTACCAGTGCTATCACCTACTGGGTCATTGCATCTGTGCAACAGTCAGAGATGACTTCTTCCAGATTATGGTAAATCCCCACCAAATGCAACCAAGGTATTTCCACTGAAGGAAGATTTCAAGAAAGTACTTGGAAAGGGATCTTGGAAGACAGCTGTCCAAGAAGAAGGAACAGACAGAGATCCTTCTCATGTAAGTCACTAGCCACCATGGCCTACAACTTGGTAAAGACTTAGGGTGCTGAAGCTTAAATGTAACACTTTGTACTAAAATTGATATATGCTTAAAAGAACAGGAAAAATCTCCTGCATAGACCCCTGATGCTGGCATGTCAAAAAGTGTCCATCATGTCCTTCCATTAATAGAATCTGAGTCTGTCCCAAGAGCTCCCAGAGAAATGTACTAGCATGTCCAGAGACATCTTTCTGTGTGACGGCCCATAAAACCAGGATGGCATCAGGATCAGCCAAGTCTACAAGCCACTGGTAATTGTAAAAGTTCTTCAAGATGAGGTGAATTTAGAGTGCTGTCTGTGAATAGTAGTAGAATAGAGTGAGAACTTCAGTAGTACACTAGCAATGCCACTGTTTCTGGTAAGTTAACTGGCAAAGCAGGTAGCACTACTTGATGACAATTTTATCCCTTCAGCTTAAATGAAGAAAAGGAGGTAGAAGAAGGGGGCTTGTTAAGAAGACTTCATTCCTCTTTAGAAGGTGATTAACTGGGTAATAATGAGCTTGGCTAAAGAGCATTTACCCTTGATATGGGCCTCCAGGATATTTTCTTCAGTTTTTATTTAAGGGATGACTGTCTAAGCCTTGCCATCCTGTATCGGAACAAATCTGAGGTAGTTACCCTATGTAAAGCGTCCACACAGTCAAAGTTACAGTTTATGTGGAATTCTGTCTTGAAAGTTAGTGACACAGTCACTTCAAGGTTCCCCTTGAGCACCAACTCAGAAAGGTCCTTAACTTGTTATTCAGCCTTATTCACTAGACAGGACAGGAAACTGAAGAGTTGAGATGAGCCCCAAACCAGTATGTGGCAGTGGAGTGAATCTTCCTGCTACCCAGTGCTTTGGACTTTTTTCAAGAAGAGAAATAAAGTACTGTATCCCAGCAACTAATAATGGATTGATAATGACTCACAGGAGTTAGCCTGTGTCTGTCCTATAAGGGGTTCTACCTATTCTAGTGAGGTGCTTCAAGAATGCACCTACTTTTTATGGGATAAAAGGTCAAACTCAGGATGTCTGCATGGTGCCTCCACAGCATCATTGAGAAATAGCTCCATATGCAGAATCCTTCAGGTGTCCAAAGTTGACTTCTTTACATAAGCCACAAGGTATTTCATAGGCAATTGAAAGGATATATAAGGTAACTCCAAGCTGGTAATCATAAGCCTGATTTTAGAAAGAATGGGTCATCTAGTGGGATTGTAGTAGACTCACTAACCTTGCCCATTTCAGAGACAAAGGTCTTCTTATTCTCTGACTCTTTACAGCAGCATGAGTGAGAGGAGGTCCAGCTCCCCTCCCCACTATCAATAGTTATGAGCTCATTCATCATGTGGCACATGACTGTTGTTTGCTGGGTAATAAACAATGTGGATCTGGCATGTAAATGCACACCAGCAGAAGGTAGCACATGAGAGAGGAAAGTCTGTGGTAGATCTAGTGCTCATAGGTTTATAGGTGTGTACTAGGCCAACAGCCCTGGAGACTTTACAAGCCTAGCCCATAGAGGTGCCCTAGCATCATGCCACTGTTAGTTTCCAGATCCTCTATCAAGTAGAGTCACTGGAGTGATCCCCGGGGTAACTTTCTATTTCCCATCCACTCATCTACATCATTCGGGGAGTTAATAATGACTCCCAGCTTGCAATCATTGGTGAACTTGGTCAGCCAGAGTTCCTCCATATTGGCCTAGACTTCTGAGAAATAGATGCCAAATAGGAGAGGACCCAGGACCGATCCCTGTGGGACTCCACTCGTGACTGGTCAGCAGTCTGACTTGGAGTCTGCTACTTTCACACTGTGGGTTCTATCTGGGAGCTAGTTTGCAACCCACCTAGTGATAAAGGGGTTGATGCCTAGTTTGGTGAGTCTATCAAAAATTCCTGAGTGGGGAATGGTTTCAAAGGCCTTGGCCAGATCGAGGTAGGCTGTATGAACTCCCTTGCCCTCATCCACAGCTCTGGTGACTGACTCAAAGAAATCAACCAGGTTGAGCAGGCATGATCTAACCTTCACAAAACCAAATTGCGTGGGATCCAGAGTTTGAAGGTTCCATATATCCTTGTTAATTAGGTCCATGATGATGGACTCCATAGCCTTACATATCAGACTCATCAGGCTAATGGGGTGATAATTCCCAAGGTCTGTAGTCACTCCCCCTTTATGGAGAGGGATAACTGTAGCAGTGTGCCATTCTGTAGGGACAAAGCCTGATGTGAGGCTGTGATTGAACAGGGCACACAGATGTGGTGCCAGTTCACTTTGTAGTTCATGTAGAACACAGCCAGGGATATTGTCAGCCATGGAAGCTGTATTCTTAGCCTTGGAAAATGCAGCTTTAACCTGTTCTGCAGTAATGCTGGGTGCCTGGTATTCTTCCAGTATTGTGATTGGTCCTTTTGGGGGGGGGGGGGTAAAGTTGGCACTGAATTTGTCGGCCAGTATGTTGGCAGTATCTGTTGGCTCAGTATAGGAGGTACCATTGTGCAGTAACTCAGAGCAAATCAGGGTATTGCCATGGAGATTCTTGATATAACTGTAGTAGGCTCTGTGGTTGTTTTTAGTGTCTGCAACAATTCTGCCTTCATAGCTAGCTTTAGAGGTTTTGATGAGGGATCTTAACTTTTTATTGAGGCTAATAAGGGAGTTTTTCCAGTCTTAGGACTTCACCTTTTTCTGCAACAGTTTCTTCCTTCTGTTGTAGGGTTTGTTAATGGCAGAGGACCACCAGATTGGCTTCTTTTTTTGGGAGGTGGGTGTCTTGGTTCTGTTGGGTATGGCTAGTTAAATGCATTTATGTACATGTTCGTACAGTGCACTGGTGTATGATTCTGCGGTCATGCACCTATTTTCCATTTGCATGGGTGCCATGAAGTTAGCCACCTCTGTTTTTAGGAGTCCAAAGTCAGCTTTGGAAAAGTTTTTCGTGGTGGTTACCTTTGCTGGTGGTGTGTTTGAGATGTGGAGTTCCATGGTAATTAGTTTGTGGACGGATCTTACCAGGGAGGAATTGACTATTAGTGTTGAGCAATGGTTGCCTGTGTTAGTAATAACCAGGTCAAGGATGTTGCTTCCTCTAGTGGGGGGTAAGAATGAGCTGGTCCAGCGCAATGCAATTAATGAATTCCAGGAAATGTTGGGCAAATGTACTGGTGCATGAGGAGTTTTCCCAGTTGATGGAGGGGTAGTTGAAGTCACCCAGTATGAGAGTGTTCACTTGGACCCTATTAGTTTCCAGGGTGCTTAGGAACATGGAGTGAGAGTCTTGGGACATGGTTGGGGACTTATAGCTGCCATGGATCAAGCTGGTTGGCTCCATTTTGAAGCTTGTCATCTAGATAGCCAATACAGGACACTCCACAAAGGTGGAAGTATGAGAATGCCTTCCTAGTCTCCTCATCTTGCACCACTGTGAAAAAAGGTGTTGTCCTCACTAGGTGATGGTGAACTCAGCACTTGCCTATAGAAGGGTGTGGCTTAGCTCTAGAATATCCCCTAATAGGCCCATATCTATACCGGAAGAATGCAGAGTCCCTGTAATCACAGCTATGCAGGTAAAAAACGCACTCTCTAAAGCCAAGAACACACCATCCATGGGACCGGACAACATCCCAGGCTGCATTTTACATGAACTCCAGAATGAACTGGCACCCCACCTAAGTACCATGTTCAGTCATAGCCTCACCCCAGGCTTTGTGCCCACTGAATGGCACACAGCAACAGTTATCCCACTCCACAAAGGGGGAGCCACCACGGACACCGGGAACTATTGCCCTATAAGTCTGACGAGCCTGGTCTGCAAGGCCATGGAATGTATCATCATGGAACTTATAAACAAATACACTGGCAGCCTCCAAACTCTGGACCCCACCCAGTTCGGGATTGTAAAAGGCAGAGCATGTCTCCTAAACCTGATAGATTTCTTTGAAGCACTCACCAAAGCCGTAAAATAGGGTAATGAGGTTCACACAGCCTATCTTGTCCTCGCCAAGGCTTTCAACACCATCCCCCACTCTGGAATTATAGATAAACTCACTAAACTGAGTATAAATCCTTATGTCACAAGTTGAGTTGCCAAATGGCTCACAGACAGAACCCACACCATGAAAGTTGCAGACTCCAAATCCAACCTCAAACCAATGAAAAGTGGAGTACCACAGGGTTCAGTCCTGGGTCCTCTCCTGTTTGGTATCTACTTCTCTGAAGTACAGGCCAATACAGAAGGTCTCTGGCTAACAAAGTTCGCAGATGACTGCAAACTAGGAGCCATAATCGAATCCCCAAATGATGTGGACATTCTACAAAAGGGCCTCACTGAGAAAGATGCCTGGTGTCAGAGCCATGGCCTTAAGCTCAATGTCAAAAAATGCATTGTCATCCCCTTTGTTAAAAACTCTGTGCCCATGAACTACCACATAGGCAATCTACTTAACACTGAAAGTGTGATAAGAGACCTTGGGACCCAGATAGACAATAGTCTCTCCTTTGATAATCACATCGCCACAGTGGTCAGGAAATCCTTCTAGGTGGCACATCTCATCACAAAAGGGTTCTCATCCAGAAAAAAAGAGGTCATTGTTCCCTCTACTTGTCACTCATTAGACCCATTATAGAGTACAATGCCCCTTCTGGTATGTACCTAACAAGACATCTGCAACAACTGGGAAGGCTGCAGAAAAACCTCAGAGTATTTCTAGCCTCAAACAGTTGCCCTATTCTGACCATCTCAAAAAACCCCAGCTTTACTCCATCGCATATCGCCCACTCAGAGGTGATCTCTGCCTAACATACAAAGCTATGTCCAGCCCAGAGCTGCTGGACATGCTCCACCTAAAGAAATCTCAATTCCTCTGAGCTACACGCTCTAGGGACTTAAACCTGATCATCACAATAAACAAAACATGCTGGAGGGATAGATTCCTGTCCCAGAGACTTCCCATGCTCTGGAACAAGCTACCCATCTATATCAAACAGAGCTCCTGATTAGCACTCTTCAAGAAAAATATTGAAGAGTGGATGGGAAATAGGAAATTCACCCCAGGGATCACTTCTTTAACTCTGCTTGACAGGGACACAGGAAAATAATTTTCTTGGGTGGCGAAAGCTAGGGAACCTTTTTGGCTAGGCTTAATAAGGCCCTTGGGCCAATAGCCTAGTACCTACCTATGAACCTATAAAGGAGTTACAGCCTAGCCTATCTTTTGAACATCTGAATCTGTAGTGATACTCCCACCTATGCCTGGGTATATAAGGTGATTTGCCCTACTAGTCCCTACACAAGTCCAACACAAGGTACTTTTGATGGCTACTAACTATCTGTTTACACAATGAGGGAGAGTTTTTTTTTCCTTCTATTATTTAAAAGTATCAAGCTTGAATCTGTGTTACTTGTTGCAGTCTTTGACATAGTATTACTCCCAGAGATGGTAGAAGCAATGCCAGTGCTGGTTTTGAATCATACTTAATGACTAGATAGATACTTTGTTTTTAAGACTTAAATATGAACTTCACCAGTTGGAGTATTGCTTTACATCAATGAGTTTTTACTGACATCTGATTGCTTAGTGTAAAGCCTTGACTCTGGAGTCAGTGAGCATAGTTATAATGCTAAATGTGAGATCACTAAAGTGTGGTAACATAAAAGTTGTCTCATTGCTCCCAAAGTTCAGCAATCATTACTGAGTATGCATAGAGATGTGGGACTCTGAGGGTGTAATCTTCATGTGGGTGTATAGTAAGGTTTGCCACATCTTTCTGGGGGGTTGTTTCAATGAGAAAGTTGTCACTGACTTGTGTATCCATTTTAAGCTATGGAAACCTATATCAACAATAGCTAGGGTTGTGAGTCACAAACTAAGTCATCATCCAAAAAGAACTGGTAGGCTGAGGGATAACCACAGTTATGTAATCAGCATGAGATGTCATAAAGTGCATACCAATAGGTATACTGATGGCTGCAAACACTGGAACTTCCAGATTTGTACAGAAAGTCAATTGCAGAACAGGATGAACTCAACCAAGCACTCATAAGGAGGGTCATTGATATTATATTTGTGCATTTTGGGATTTATAACATCTCTTTTTACTGTTGTGTTTATAATAATCTGATTTGAGTAAAAGTGAAAAAAATAGTTGCTCTAATTAAAGGCCATAATTTAAACCTCGAGGAAGATTACATAGTTATGCTGACTGCATGTCATAAACATCTGAAACACAAATGGATCAGGAACAACTAGTGACACTGGGACTGAACAAGCCACGTAAGGAGGGGGGTAAGTGGCTGATAATATTTTGTATTACACTTTATTACTGATGCCCAGGGGAGACCATGCACAAAGGAATGCAGAGCATGGTATAAAGTACGTCAGTAGTCTCCCAAGCAGAGCTTAGTGTTGCAGGCAAATTTCAGCTCATGCATGAATGAATGCACTCATTACGAAGCTAGTATTGCATGTCATGCTTTGATGTAGTATATGTCAGGTCACTAAGGTTAGAACAGCAGGCCGGCAAACAGAATGCTTCTGCTATGAATTATTTATACCCAACTCCCTAAACAGAAATACAATAATTACAAATCATTAAGTTTCGGGAAGATGAAAAAAAAAGTATGCGAAGAAAGGCTGGGAAAGTGATTTACAAGGGGAGCAAAGGGAGGACATATATATGGCATCCAAGCATGCAAAAAGTTCCAGAGGTTTAGGATTTTTTTCTTGGAAGTGTTTGCATTGGTATTTTTATACCCCAAGCAGACTAAAAAGAATTTTTCCTCACGTAGAAAGCAAATGTGGGGGATATGATGGTGAAGAAAAGGTAACTGGGAAATGAGCTGGCAGATTATAAAAATTCTCTACAGAATCTCTATCAGACATATTGGGGAAGCAAATGTCTGCAGCTAAGGAAATTATTTTTATGATCAGGGACCCAGGATGTGAATTGCGTAGAGATAATAAAGTTGAATTACAGTGGTTGCCAAAAAGCAATTACCTGAAAATGGAAAAAAAATCGAAACCAAATGCATTTCAACTATTGAATATTGTAAAAGAGAGAAAACAACTGAAAATTGAATCTTTAGAAAAGGGATGTAGCAAATTACATAGAAATGACTGGAATTTGTGGGAACAGTATATGCAAAATAATGTTCTACACGAGAAGGAGTGAGGTGTAAGGTTAGGCAGCAATTGAGTAATTTATGTAATGTTAAACAAAATGAGAGCTATAAAGAAAGAAAGAAAACATATATGTAATGTATAATGTATGCAAATTAAAAATTTTAATATGGTTTGTTTTGTTTTCTGTTAATAAACGTTTGCCTCTGTTTTAAGTCATATTTCAATAAAGGTGTTAAAATATTTAAAAAAATGCACTGAGATAAAAATATTTAAAAAAATGCACTGAGATAAAAACATGTACATGGGAGGTTTTACCCTCATATATTTTAATCATTTATTCTCACTATGAGGCCATGCACTTCACAGAAAGAAGATCCAAAATTATAATACTAATATGCCTCACTCATTCTCCAAATGAGTGTAAACTTACTTCAGTGTGGAATAAGTAACTCAGTGAAAACGAGATCTAAGAAACAACAGTCAATCACTTCAAGTTTAACCAGCAGTAGAGATTCCATCAAAATACCTGCAGAAAGATGATCACAATCCCTATTTCTTCCCACATGGTGTCATTAGATGCTCAGCAGGGTAAGTGAATGAGTGGGCATGGAGATGAGAGCTCAATGCTGATGGAGAAAGTGCAGCAGAAAAAATATAAAACAAAAATTACATGATCATGTGTAGTATGGTCACTAGAATGATGTAAAGTGTGTGCTGTTCTTTAGCAAATTGTTTAGCGCTACATACTTCATCGGCTAGGCTTAATCTGGAAAATGTGGCAACGTGTACCTCAACAACCAAAATAATATCTCAAAGCTGTGAAAATGAAAAGGATAAACAAAATATCTGGTTTCACACATTAACCTGACATAACTTCAGGTCCATGTTTTATGTATTCCAAGTTAAAAACAGACATATTCTAAGGATTTCCCAAATTCAGCTAAAGAGTTGCTAACCACTGAATAATATGTAATTTAGTATAAGTCATGCCATAGATTTTTTAAAGAATACCTCAGTTGGCTTTCTCAGGAAAATGTGTTACATAATTACCTGCAAAACATAACAGACCCACTGGTCTCACAGCTTGCAGACCGCTTCTTGGCTCACCCCTAAAAAAGTCCATTTCTAGGTGAGTATATGCCAATTATCAAGATTGTATTTCAATACTAACAAGCAACCTTATTCAAAAAGAAGGTGATATAAATTTGTAACATATTAAATTATTTGAAGTGGTTACTCATAATTCTACTTAAAAGAGGGAATAAAAATTTACATTTTGTTGTGTTTACTCACTGTTTCCTGAGACTTCTATAAAACCTTTAAATGTCAGTTGTAATACCACATGGTACATGATATCAGTCATGATAAAACCTTTAAATGTCAGTTGTAATACCACATGGTACATGTCAGTCATGATAAAACCTTTAAATGTCAGTTGTAATACCACATGGTACATGATATCAATCATGATAAAATCTTTAAATGTCAGTTGTAATACCACATGGTACATGACATCAGTCATGATAAAACCTTTAAATTCAGTTGTAATACCACATGGTACATGACATCAATCATGATAAAACCTTTAAATGTCAGTTGTAATACCACGTGGTACATGATATCAGTCATGATAAAACCTTTAAATGTCAATTATAATACCACATGGTACATGATATCAGTCATGATAAAACCTTTAAATGTCAGTTGTAATACCACATGGTACATATCAGTCATGATAAAACCTTTAAATGTCAGTTGTAATACCACATGGTACATGATATCAATCATGATAAAACCTTTAAATGTCAGTTGTAATACCACATGGTACATGATATCAGTCATGATAAAACCTTTAAATGTCAGTTGTAATACCACATGGTGCATGATATCAGTCATGATAAAATGTTTAAATGTCAGTTGTTATACCACATGGTATATGATATCAGTCATGATGACTGCAAACTAAGAGCCATAATCGAAACCCCTAATGATGTGGACATCCTACAAAAGGGCCTCACTGAGACAAATGCCTGGTGTCAAAGCCATGGTCTCAAGCTCAATGCCAAAAAGTGCATTGTCATCCCCTTTGGTAAAAACTCTGTACCTATGAACTACCACATAGGCGGTAGTCTACTTAACACCAAAAGTGTGATAAGAGACCTTGGGACACAGGTGGACAGTAGTCTCTCCTTTGATAATCACATTGCCACAGTGGTCAGGACATCCTTCTACATGGCACACCTCATCACAAAAGGTTTCTCATCCAGAAAAAAAAAGAGGTCATTGTTCCCCTCTACTCATCACTCATTAGACCCATTATAGAGTACCACGTCCCTTTTGGTATGTACCTCACAAGACATCTACAACAACTGGAAAGACTGCAGAAATAACTCACAAAGAGGATTACTGGCCTCAAATAGATGCCCTATGCAGACTGTCTCAAAAAACTCCAGCTTTACTCCATCACATATTGCCTACTCAGAGGCGATCTCTGCCTAACATACAAAACTATGTCAAACCCAGAGCTGTTGGACATGCTCCACTTAAAGAAATCCCAATCCCTCCAAGCTACATGCTCTATGGACCTAAACCTTGTCACCACAATAAACAGAACATGCTGGAGGGATAGATTCCTGTCCCAGAGACTTCCCATACTCTGGAACAGACTACGTATCTATGTCAAACAGAGCTCCTCATTAGCACTCTTCAAGAAAAATCTTGATGATTGGATGGGTAATAGGAAATTCACCCCGGGGATCACTTCTATGGCTCTGCTTGACAGGGGCACAGGAAAATAATTTTCTGGGGTGGCGAAAGCCAGGGTACCTTTTTGGCTAGGCTTGTATAGGCCTTAGGGCCAATAGCCTTGTACCTACCTATGAACCTATGATAAAACCTTTAAATGTCAGCTGTAATACCACATGGTACATATCAGTCATGATAAAACCTTTAAATGTCAGTTGTAATACCACATGGTACATAGTCATGATAAAACCTTTAAATGTCAGTTGTAACACCACATGATATAAGTCATGATAAAACCTTTAAATGTCAGTTGTAATACCACATGGTATATGATTTCAATCATGATAAAACCTTTAAATGTCAGTTGTAATACCACATGGTACATGATATCAGTCATAATAAAACCTACCACATGGTACATGATATCAGTCATGATAAAACCTTTAAATGTCAATTGTAACACCACATGGTACATGATATCAGTTGTGATAAAACCTTTAAATGTCAGTTGTAATACCACATGGTACATGATATCAATTATGATAAATCTTTTAAATGTCAGTTGTAATACCACATGGTACATGACATCAGTCATGTACTTGATAAGAAATCAGTGATCTATATTCCTAGTGAAGAGGCTAAAGCCTAAAATTCAGATCAACAAACCTCACCAATAAGAAGGCATCTTGGTAAGTCATGTGATATTCAATTACCTGAAGAAATTACTATAACAGAGAATGCTGTCCACCGCTAAAATAGGATTCAGTGAAGTTTATTCTACAGTTAGGCATTTTAGCCTGTTATTCATCAGATTATTAGAAAGTCACTGCTTGTTACCTTCCCTCCATGGCTTAACTCATATCCTTCTTGTTTGCACTCATGAGACCTAATCAGCAGCTTCATGTTATACTTTTTAAGCATTTTTGCTGTGATGTCAGGTCCAAAGTAGCATCCTCCTCCTCGGAAACTGTTAGGTACACAACCATTTTGGTTTTTTGGATCACTCCACAAAATATCCAGTACCTAAGGACAAAAGATGAAAAAAATGTTACTGGAGATTGAATACTGTTTACTTTTTGCTATGGAATATAAATCGTGATTTTTAGGAAGCATAGTCAGATTTGCACTTTGCAATTAAGTGATGAACAATACACAATCAAAAGAATATAGTATCTGCCTTGCTTGAAAGGATAAAGACTACTATGCCTTTCCCTTGGTATGCTGCAACAGCTCTTCTTCAGGTGCTCAGGATAAAATTCTTTGTGTCAGCTGCCTGAAAGAAAAGACAATGAGGAACATAATGTCACTTGTTGTTTCTATAGGAAATCATTGCTGGTGTGACTGCTAAGTGATCACTGGCAACGACTCCCTTCTTTTGGGAGATTTCTTTCTCCTTTGGGCTGGTGCAACCATGGCGTTAGTATATATAAGTTCAAGGATGGGTACAGAAGGAAGTTTTCTACCTTCTATGTTTCAGGCATTATTTTTCAGCATTTCTGATGCTCACAGTTCTGCAGTTTAGTGATCTGTATTGGGGCTTACCTTCATATTTTATGAACAAAAATTATAATTTCACTCTGATACTTCACAGGTATAATAACATCTGCTGCATAAATTGATTTATAAATGACACATTTATTATACAACTATAACTCTAGTAAATTTGAATTGTTGAAAATATCAAAAGGTTTGGACTCAGTACAGCCAAATGAAGCTATCAGTGTGACCTACATTTTTTTCATTGAGAAACTATTTACTTATCTATAATTATAATTTTTGACAGTATGTTTATTATCCAAAAAAAGAGCAATGACTAAAATAGGAGTGCCCATGTGAGTTTAGGAGGAAAGCGGGGGTCCCAATCATCAGACGGGCTTTCCACATAGCCACTAATTAAATAAACCATAATGAACATTGTCTTAAACTGAAATATACAAGACCATTTTGTTTAATTGATTAAAGTCCAAGAGGAGATCCACAGTTTATACAAACAAGAAGTATATGCGTGCTCTGACAATAAACAGTACAAATAAATTATTTAAAAGTCAATGAAGTATATGCCTTTTGATAATGATTCTCTGTATGACCTAGTTATTCAAAACACAAAACAGTTACTGACAATCTGAGTATAACACTCTGTTACAGAATATTTAATTAAAAATTACTACCATATCTTAAATAAACTGCATAAGAAAAAAAATGCACAAAGATCTAACTGTTTTTAACAGAAAGTGAAAAAGAGCAGTAACACAATGAAACAAATATACTCTATCCCTAAAACTTAAAGCAGATGTATGACTAAATATAACAACTGGTGGCCTCTGACTTGGGGGGCCCACTGGCCAGGGGATGCCACAGCATTTTACTTTTATTAAAACAATTAAAAAAAAATCTAATTTCTTCTCTAAATTCACAGTCTGCATGCATCTTTATTGCAGCATACACTGCATGCATGATGTATGTACACAACTTTCCCTTCCCTTCCCTGCTGCTGGTTTTCCCATGGAATTCAAATGTGGAGAACTGCAACAACTCCATGAGAGATATGAGCAAGCAAGCCCTTTCTTTCAGTAAGTGTACAGAGAAATGTGTTTGTGCATGTGTTAGGTAATACCCTAATTAGGCTGACAGTTAATTAAGCTGCTTAGGCTCAAATCCTGTACCTTGGTTACAAGGGACAAGAACCTGTATCCACTATACCTACTACCAGACTGCTCACTTAATTATCAAAGGATGCATTTTCAAGAAATGTGAGTTTCACTGTATTTTTAATTAATTTGAATTTCATTGCATTTAAGAATTAGTTCCAGTTCATTTTCTTTGCGTTTTAATGCATTTTCAAGGAATTGTGAGTTTCAAGGGAAGTGAAGTTTAATGTTACTCATGCTAAGTCTGTCTTCAATGTGCAGCTGTTTTGTTTAGCAAATGGTCGTCAGTGTTTGTACTATAAAACTTGAAAGTAGTGTTAGTAGCACAACAGGTAGTATCCTTGCCTCTTGTGCAGAAGGCTGTGGGTTGTACTCCCACTCTATATAAGTGGACTGTTGATAGTGTGGTATTCTTTGATGGGTATGCTGTACTCCTGCATGTGTCCTCCTTTGGATGAGATGCCTAGAAAGTATGGCACTGCTGTTGGTTTATCAGTCATTCCCTACTGCAATATTACCAGCTTACTATATTTTTTTATGCTAACACAGACAAGTTATTCTTCAAGGGCAGCAAACATTGAATTTGTACATAAAACAGTGAAATGTAAAGTTGTTACCAGCAACAACTTCTTCATTAGTCACAGATTTCTTTAATGTGGAATTATTCAGATTACTTTTCCTTCTGCAGAGATTGTACAATATTTATTGATGTTGCTAGATTGTAATGACAGAAGTTTGAGTGGCCTTTGACAGTGAAATGTTCTGAAATGGGTATTTTTTTTCATTATTGGTTCATACATTTTGTTTCATTGCTTACTGGAAAAATGTTCAAAACTACAAATTTAAAACACACTCTAATGTGTTGTGCTATATTATATAAGGAATATAATTTAATACAATCAGGAAGGTAAATCAAAGAACACACGTAAGTGTACATGGTCCTAAAAATGTGTTTGAAGGAACTTATTTGAAAACAGCCTAAACGTAAACTTAATCTGCCACTATAGAAAAACCAAACTGAAGCAGAAACGAAAAAAACACCAAATGCAGGAGCTGGGATGCAAGCAAGTTTATTCTGGTACCTCGGCTTTGTATGACTGTATTGTTTGTTTAGCAAATGACTATCAGTGTTTGTGCTATAAAATCTAAAATAAAAGTTTGAATCTAAATCAAATTGCTGTAATTACTGTAGAAGTAAAGAACAAAATATTATATTCACTGAAAGGTATGAAAAGTGTGTATGGTAAATGGGGAAAAATAGCCAAGAAATCTGACACTGGGATGGTTTTCAAGGGGAGGAGTGGCTTTGGGGGGGGGAGCTGATCCATTATGTTGCCTAGGGCCCCATTTTACCATAGTCTGGCTCTGGTGAAAGTCAGAAAGCATATGACACTTAAAGCAAAGAAATTGCAAATTTCATCCTGGTTATTTCCTAAGGTAGATACCACAGCACCAGTATCCTTCAGTGAATCTTAGGTGAGTAAATAATTCAACCAGTAAGGAGTTCTATGTTCTGCTCCTATCAATGATGCTATGTGTTGTTCAGCTTGCACAATATATGCCATTCTAACCTTCCACTGAGAGAGAGAGAGACAGAGATCTCTTTCTTAGACTACAGATTTTGATAGCTGCAGTGAGTCTTCCAAATCCTCTCAAATATCTGTCCTACTACATTCCAAAATCTGTCTGTATTTGGGCATATCCAAAGAAATGAATCCAGCCTTCTTTCTTCCTCCTTGCCTCCAACACATCAACAATTAGGAGCACTACATAGAAAACATGAGTGTAAAATAGCTGATGCTTAAGCTTCAAAGTATAGAGTTTCCAGATGTGTAGACCCCGAGGTGGAAAACAAAATGATTGTAGTTGCCCAGACTCCTCCTCATCCAGCCAAATCTCTAATGACTTTACCCATAAAGTGCCAAAACCCTTCAACTTAAAAGTTAGACTCATAGATGGTAGTAAACAACTGAAACAATGAACCCCTTAGAAAAAGAAGTTCCACTCACAGTTTGTAAACAAGAGACTGTATAACCTATTATTATTAGCCCACATGTTGTTCTTCTTTTGGCTTTTCCCAGTTAGGGGTCGCCACAGCGGAACTCCGGTCTGCTAATGCAGTAGATTTTTACAGTGCCGAGGTGCCAGCCCAATGCCCAACCTTCAACGAAGGCACGCCCATTCACACATGCCTTTCGAATGCCACTCAACCATGGGGAGGACATGCAGACTCCACACAGAAGGCACTCCAGCCGAGAATCAAACGGGAGAACCTCTTGCTGTGAGGCAACAATGCTACCGCTGCACCACCGCGGCTTCCTACCAACCACCAAAATAAACAAAAAAATGTCTTAAATGCAAATGTTTGCAAAAATCACTGAGCAAAAGCCCAGATTAATCTTTCTGGTTGAAAATGAATTAAACACTCCTTTCTTGAGAGCTGTGGATCACAAACTAAGCCATGTTTTCTCACTCTCAAAATACTGAGACAATCTGAGGTTACTGAAAATTAAAGATGGCCTCTGCTGTTAATTGGAGGACTTGCAATGATTTACATCTTAGCTGTGTTTGTAACTCTCATGCTACCAGCCACACTTGTAAAGAAACTTTCAAACATAGAAGTACTCAAGTATCTCAAGGATTATAATAATAAGGTACATGAAGCTCAGCTTTAATTCTAAGTCCTTTCCTGGCATATAGAACATCACAGAAGACCACAAGACCAATACGATTTGCTTCACCACCCAACTGAATATATCCAATATCAGTACACATAGCAGCACACCTACAATGAGTGCTTTGCAGCATACCTCTCAACTAGTTTTTTAGAAATCTTGAGAAAGTCAAAAATAATCGAGGGATAGAGGCCCAAAATCAGGGATAATTTTTAAATATTTCTCTAATTCACTTAAAAGGTTAATGGAACAACAGATATTGCATCACCATATATAGTTTCATCATTTCATAAGTAGTTACTATGCTATTGATATGCAAGGACCTTAAGAAGCCTAGTCCTTTATTCCCATAATAGCTATTAGCCCTTATATTTTGCAGCATGAATCTCCTAAGTTGGGGTGAACAAGTATATTTTGGGATAATTGCATGTTCCCCCTATCCCTGCGGGCCATTGGTGCTAAATCAGGGGTGGATTTGCATTTACCCTTCCATTCTCCCAAGTTATGTTTGAACAGAATAAGAGAAGTACTCTTCTTTATGTGGATGAGAAGACTGTTCCTTAGAAGTGGTATTCTCTGTGATACATTCATTTTCTTAATATTAATAGGTATGAAATTCTAATACTTATATTATTAATTATTTCTGAATACTGGTGTGACGCCTGTGCCCTGGCCTAGCAATCAAGGGGCCTCAATCCTCACCACTAACACCAGAGAGGGCGTCTCATATGAGAGGAAAGGATAACAAATACACACAGAAAATTGCAATTTCCCTTAAGAGCACACAGAGATCACAGTCAGTCCGGGGCTGGTCGCTCCCTTGCTCCTCAGGTCCCCAATAAGACTCCCCACTGGCACAGCTATAGGATCCAGATTTCAGCCTAGTGGGCAAGCTAAAATCTCCAGCACCCTCTCTGTCCAACCAGTGCTTCATGTCCCTGCCCAAGTAGCTGACACATACACACACTTTGAGATAAAAGTTTACACAACCACACAGACACTTCTGAGGAAGTCTGGCACAGGTTCTCCAGCTGTGCCCCTTTTTACCTAGACTATACGGTAGTACCAGCTGCCACCACCCACGAATAATTATCAGCTACTCATAGGCCCTTAAAAGGGCGTCCAATTATTACTGTGCAATATTCTTATCCAATTAGTAGATGTGACCAAACAGCCTCAAGGCTTATTAGAGTGACCTGGTAAGGATCCTTATATACATGCAATGTACTCTTAGAGCTTACCTTATCTCTACACAAAACCAGCCACAGTTAAAATGTTTTAAAATATTTAATAATAAATAATTAAAACCACAAGACAATACTTTCTACTACACAGTCAGTGCTAGTCAAGAGAGTTCAGAGATCACACAGAAATACTTAAAATAAATCAGTAGTACAGTTCTGACATCACAGAAAAACACTTAGTCTAAACTTTTTAGTTTCTAGCTCTCTAAAAGAAAACACAAGTCTAAGATAACTTACACAGGACACAGGCAGAGTGCTGAGTTGGATAGTCAGACAAAAATGTTCTGAACATTACATCATTTCACACTTTCCTTGTGTTCCCAGGCTGACAGAAACTGCATTTACATTATTTTACACTTAGAGCAAAAAGGACATTCCACATGTAAATTCTGGTCATTAACTTTAGCCTTAAAACAATTGGCAAGAAGCCTTCATCTAGCCAGACTGGAGCCGACTTGTAACCAGCAAAGGCAGTGATGAAATAATTTTAATTTCAAAGGACCAACAAGAAATGCTTGACTTAGCTTTTTTTACAGCAGAGGGCAATGTTGCCACATTGTTTAAGTTCAACATCCATATTTACAAATGATAGAATTATCTGCACAATTCTATCTGGCTAGGCTGGCAGCCTTCACCCACCTCTACCAGTCTTCACAACTGGTACAGAGGCTTCCTGTGGGTTAAGCTGTAACAAGTTGAAATCAGCTTGTTACAGTTTAAAAAACATAGAATTCTTTTGTTTTTTTTTTGTTTTTTTTTCCTTTGGCTTCAATGGAAACGTGCGTGGGGTGTTTGTGGAAAGCCTGTTGATGCAAATGTTGAAATCAGCCATCATATAAAGACTTTATCAGATAATAAAACTCTTAGTTTGCAGTGGTCTAAATCCTGTTGAAAAGGGGGGGGGGTAGACTAAGCTACCTGGTATGACTGGTTAATGAATGGGAAATGTAATTGGTCAGAAAAATGTGCTTTCAATATACATGTTTATATGTATTTCAGTCCAAAAGCATGCAATTTCCACACTCTTAGAAGCAAGATGCTGGAGGGAGAGCTGATTTGTCCAGGCAGGCACAACCCTGAACTCTTCTCCACACACACACACACACACACACACACACACACACACACACACACACACACACCTGTAAATCTGTTTTGGGTATGCATTTAGCAGTCTACATGAATCCACTATAGAGTTGGATTTCACAAGTATAATTTTTCCTGGTGTGTGTGTGTGTGTGTGTGTGTGTGTGTGTGTTTGTTTCATGTAAATGGCTCTAGCTATCCACAATTATCCATTAAGACAAAGGTAGGCAAATGACTAAAACCCATATTTATTTATGATTCCTCATATATCCTTCCTTGTATTTAATAAAAATGTTGGTCTTCTAACAGACTAGCAGGAGCTGTGGTGTTTTTTTTTTTTGTTTGTTTTTGTTTTTCAAGTGTTCTTCCTGTTTTACCAAATAAATATCAACTTTGATGTTTGTCTTTGCTGAGATTTCTTTTTTGTTTGTTTTAAGATTTTTTTTTAGAGCTCAGCCTTGAACATAGGAATACATTAGCTTAGCTTTTCTAGCACTGTTTTGGTGAAAACATCTATCCTTCAAGGTGAGTTTAGATTTGACCAGGCTAAACAAGATTACTGGTCTTTGTACATTTTTGGAGGGCAAAGTCTCTATCATTGTAGGGCCTTTTGATTGGACTTTTTTGCAACTTGTCAGCAAAGTATGGATCAATATTGATGTTTCATGAGTAGGATAAAGTTAGTTCAATGTATGTATTCTAACTGTGTTTAACAAAAAAAATAAGTATATTTTAAGTTTGCATCACACTTTTCTGAACTGCATTTTGATTAATTGCTATTTTTTTGCTGTTTCTACTACTGTGACTGTTTTCTTCTGCACTTTGAATTTGTAGCACTTCTGTATTTCATAGCATAGGCTAAGATACAGATTTGCTGAATTTAAGCTGTTTGGTATTACTTGAGCACTAAAACCAGCCATCCTACATTAAGAAGACCCTCCTGCACCCTTGTGGTAGAAGTATGCAGCCCAAGACCCATCTGAGTTGCTAATTGTTGGAAAATACTCAGTTTTGGTCTTTCCTCTTGGTTAATTTGTGTTAAAAACTGTTTAACTTTGCTTGTATTTAAGCACCGTACAACAGGATTTAGCACTGCTGTGCAAAGATGCAAATGTTTAGAAACATAATTTCCCTTGATATCTGCTAGAGAGCCCTCCTTAGCTCCACTGCCTCTCTGTGCACAATGCAGTTGCACATTGCTATCCAGTGAGCAACTCAGTTGTGCATTCTGGGGCATTGGCACAGCCTTCCACCCTTAGCCTTCCACAGAATAGTCACCCTTGTTAGTCTCACAAGCAAACCCTGGTTTATCTTTCCCATCCCCACTAGTTACTACAATATATACCTGCCATAATGGATGGACAGTTTATTACTATTTCTCCAGCCAACCTGATTGACATGGGCATCCTAAGGCAGTGAAGCAATTGCCTCATGTATACTGACAACCACTTGCTCCTAAAGCAAACAAATACAGTATGTGACAGGTTAAGCTATACCATGAAATTTTAATCTGTCCTCTCACATAACAAAAAACAAGACATGCAATAGGTTGTCAGAACACACAACTGCTCTCTCCTACTAGATAAGTCAAGACACATAAACCCACATATGTGGAAGTACTCACCAAGAGCCTACCAAAGTGCAAACAACTTACAGATACTGGTAAAAAACACAATCCACCACCACACATAACAACACACATATCAGTGTCTCACCAATTAGGCCCCTAAAGCAAAACACATCAACACCAAATGTTCTGGTCATAGATGACTTAATGGAGACACACACAGATGTCCCCCTCACCAGGTTGAAGGAGAAGTTCATGGTCAGCTGCCTGTCAGATGCCAGGACCCATCAAATCATGCGCACACTCAAGTCATTCAGCAACAATTACCGTTATGACTCTGTCATAATACATGTTGGTCTCAATGACTTGAGATGTACCTCTCTGGACTATATGAAGAGAAACATGACCGAATTCTCAGATTATGTGTCCCAGGCAGGTATGTCCCTAGCCCTAAGCAGCATTCTACCTTCACCTAAGATGATGGCACAATACAGTCAAAACATCATTCATTGCAATAATTGGTTTGGTCTCTGGTGTCAGTCTAGGGGGATCCAGTATCTCTCTGCCTGAGAAGACATGGTTGACAGTCCATGCTGCTTTGCCAGTGATGGCCTTCTCCTGTCTCATCAAGGCTTTTGGATACTGGCAAAGATGCTTGCCTCCCCCATAGTGCCTTTTTAGTCAATGCCCAAATAACAAAAATTCTACGTAAAGAAAGCCACTAAAGGCAAACTCAGGGTCATGCTGCTTAATGCTAGGAACTTAAACAGTAAACTGCACTCCCAGAAAGCAATCCTCATCTTGGAAGATGCTGACATTTGCACAGTCACTGAGACTTGGTTAAGGCTGCTGAGAGCACCCCTGCCATACAAGACTTCAATGCCTTTCACACATTCAGACCCCAAAAGGAGCATGAAAGAACCAGAGGTGGAGGTGTATCCATCTTCATTAAATCCAAATACACCTCGAGACAGGCGAAACAGGATGACTCTCTTGAACTACTCCATGTTCAATTAACTATAGGTAAAAAACCCTTCCACATCATCGCTAGCTACAGGTCCCCCAACATGAACCAGGAGAAGCACACTGCCTACCTTGATTTGCTAGAGTTGTTTGGTATACAGCCAAACAGCTCGGTCATGGGAGATTTCAACTATCCTTCCATTGATTGGGTGACTTACATAAGCACAAACACGATCACTCTAAGGTTCTTGCATTTTGTTAATTCAAATTCCCTGGAATAGTTGGTCCGCACCCCTACAAGGGACTCAAAAGTCCTGGGCCTAGTGCTCAGCAACATGGAGGGTCACTGCACTACCCCCGTGTATTGCCCTCCCTGGCAAGGTCAGACCATAATTCTGTCTCATCTGAAGTAAAGATCAAACCTGACACCCCCACAGGAGTAAAAAAAAACTGAAAAATGTCTCCAAAGCAAACTATTACCTACTACACAATGGCATAAAAAGTTTCAAAACCCCTGCCAACATAGCTAACAATGACTTCTATGCAAAGGAGTACACAAATGCCCTATATAGCCACTTAAACACATACATTAACTCAGCTGTACTTAATAGGAACAATACCAGGTCTTCCTAAAAAACAAGTCACCCTGGTGGAATGTAAGTGTAAATAAGTTATACAACAAAATAAATAAACTGATATCTAAGAACAGTAGGGAACTTACTCAACAGAGGAAGAATATCCTCCACAGCTTGAACAAGCAAATTAGATATCTTAAGTCCTTTAAGGCTACATATGAGTCTAAATTAACAGCCCTAGCTAAAGACAATCATAAGGCATTGTTTAGCTGGGACCAAAACCTAAAAGGGAATTACTAGATGGGTAGCCAACTGGCTTACCAACAGAACACACACTGTCAAAATTGAGGAGTCCATCTCCACCAGTAGGCCAGTTACCTGTGGAGTACCACAAGTATCTGTACTGGGCCCTCTACTGTTTGGCGTCTATTTCTCTGAAGTCTAGGTGAAGGTAGATTGCCTGTGGATTACCAAGTTTGCAGATGACCATAAACTCAGTGCAATCATAGAGTCCCCCAATGAGGTTAACATATTATAGAAAGGACCAACACAGACAAATGACTGGTGCCAAATTCACAGACTAAAACGTAATGCAAAAAAATGCCTCCTTATCCCCTTTGACAAAAAATAGCCCCTGCTGATTATGATATAGATAGCACTCTTCTAAGCTTAAACTCAGTGGTGTGAGACTTGAGAACACAGGCTGATAGCAATCTTAACTTTGATCACCATGTATCTGTAGAGGTAATAAAAGATTCTACATTACACATTGCATAAATAAGGGCATAGCATCCAAGACCAGGGAGGTTATAGCTCTGCTGTACTTCACCCTTATCAGACCACTAATTCAGCACAATGTTCCCTTCTGTATGTACCTCACCAGATACCTGCAGCAACTGGAGAGACCACAGAAATCATTTTCTGACTAAGAGAATCTAAGGCCTCCAAAACATGACTTACATGGAAAGACTGAAAGCCCTGTAACTGAATTCTGTATTATACAGGCTACTGACAGGCAACCTGTGCCTAGCTTACAGAGGAGTCTTGGACCCTGCCCTAATGGAAATACTGCATATCAGCAAATCAAATGGGACAAGAATAACTCACTCCAGGGATCTAAACCTAGCCTGTGACATTAACAGAACATGCTGGAGACACTAATACATCTCTCAGCAATTTCTGCTCCTCTGGAATATAAGTTTCCACTCCATGTGAAGCAGAGCTCCTCAGTGACCCTATTCATGCGTAACCTTGACAACTGGATGGGTGACCATAAATTCACCCTGGTGGTGGCACCTCTGTCCCTCATGGACAGGGGCAGTTGGTGCTGATCACAAAATCGCTCTTCTAACAACAACCATAAAATATGGTCAATAAGGATACTCGGGTTTTTACATGGCTAGGCTTGTAAAGGCCCTAAAGCCATCTGCCTAGTCACCTCCTATGAACCTATGAACCTATGAGGGCCACATATCTGGGAGGAGTGGTTGGGTTCATTCTACAACTGTAAGATTATCACTTCTGGTGATATCAGACATGCTGCTAGTGGAAAAGATGATTTGTGGTATGAAAACATGTATCCTGGAGATAAAAGAATGGCACCAAGTTTACTTCTTACATATGAAATTGCCCAGTACAGACATGAGAGTGTGCACTGAGAAAGTGATATGTATAACAAATTAAGATAATGCTGTTTCTGTTGTGATCTGACAGACTATCGCTTCTCATTGAAAGAGAATAATTTGTGATTCAAGCAATTGCAAAACTAAGAAACAACACTTTGAAAACTATTATATCAATTATAAAACATACTAGGGTGATCATATGTAGCAAAGTTAACCAAGAAAGTGACTTTGATTAGAAACTATGTAGCACAATCATTACAGAAAGCAACTGTGAAACAAAAACATGCAAAAGCTAGTGTTCAAGATTTTGTCTCCCATAATTTAGCCACTACTCTTAGCCTTAGGTTTCCAGGTTTGGAACTGTATGTTTTGAAACTGATCTTGATAAATGTGTGGTAAATATAGTTAAGCAGTAAATGGACTTGTTTTGCTTTCACCTTGAAGTCGTCTTGTTATACGCTGTTTCTAAAATATATTTTACATTTTACACCACCATTCCACCTTGCCCAATGATACTATTCCTTTAATTTGTTGAACTTAAGGAATTAGTCTTAGAGAACAATTTTTTGCACTTTCAAGGAGAATATTACCAACAAGTCCCAGAGGTGGCAATGGGTGCAGCATTTACCCCAGTGTACATCAATCTGGTGATGCTACGGTAGGAAAATTAATACATTTTCTACAGCCCCTTTTCCGGGTGTTTATATTTATATGTCAGATTTCTAGATGACATATTTATTTTATGGGATAGTAATGTGGAAGGAATTGGTGAATTTATGGACTATTTGAACCTTGATCAGGTTATTTTAAGTTTACCTCCTGTTGGAATAGGGACGGTCTCAACTATCTTGACACCACTATTTCACACATGACAGGAGGTTTTAAGTCAAACATTTTTAGGAAAGACACATTTTGTAATGGTTATTTACACTTTTCCAGCAATCATCCACATTTCCAAAATAAGAACTTGGTAAGAGGGCAGGCCATACGTATCGCCAGAATGACATCTCATCATGAAGATGTTTGGCCTGAACTTATTAAAGTGAAGGAGATGTTTTTAACTAGAGATTATCCTGACAAGTTAGACTGAAATTATTGATGAAGTGTATCAGGGCTGGGGTAAAAAAATTTAAACTGCTTTTAAGTATTGGGTTAGATAAATCAAAAGGTTGGAAATGGACGGATGGTATGAGAAGGCTCTAGTTATGAAATACAATCAATACACCAACCATATTTAGGGTATAGTTAAGAACAATTGGAATATTTTTAAAGTGAATAAAGATTTATACAAAACTGTTGGACAAGAGCCTATATTTACATTCAAAATGGGAAGAAATTTTAAACAGTTATATGAAGGAAGTTTACCCAAAGTCACTCTTTCAAATAGGGGCTAATCCCTTTATATTATGATTATGTACTTTTAGAGAATGGGTTGTGTAGTAGGGTAAATCTCAGAAATGGGAATTGTTGTACCAATAGGCTGATTGGCTTAGCCAAATGTGAAGGGTGTCCAGTCTTCTATATAGATAAGACTGAGAGAGCTTTAAAGACTAGAATTTATGAGCATTTATATGAAATAAATGCAAAAAAGGAGACTAAGTTTACAAAATTTAAATTTTGGATTTTAGACATTATAAAACTAAATCCCAGGGGTGGTGACTGAAAACTAACTCTATTAAAGAAAGAACTGGTGTGACAGCTTAGATTGAATGCCACTTTACTCCCTGGACTTAATGAGTATGGGTCTCTTAAACCTGTAGTTGCGGAGAAGGCAGCTGTTGTATGAAGGCCCTATGTTTCATAAAAGTAGTGTGGCTTTCCTCAAAAGTGGTGTGGTTTTGGATACATTGCATTTCATTTTATTTATAATTTTTTACTGGTTTGAGGACCCTAGTTTTATCAAACAACATGTTTTTAATTCATACAACTTGTTTGCAATAGATATTTAATTGTTCATAAAATATTTTAAAGTACTGGCATCCTAAGGGTTAATGATTTGGAATGGTATTTAATTGATTGGTTAAGAAGCGTATTTCAGATGTTAAACAATGGCATTTTATTATCTGATGAAGTCTCGTTTGTGAAACAAAAGCACTCGTCACTGTTGTGTTATTTTATATTATTTTATTAAGTGTCAGTCGTTCTCTGCTGAGGCTGGATTTTTATTTTATAATTTATTTTCTGGTGAGACATTATGTACCTTCAACATTTTAACATTTTGTACCTTTGACAAAACACAGGGGAACCATGTAATATATATATATATATATATATATATATATATATATATATATATATATTTGGTTCTTATTACGTTATTGAAAGATAAAGTAATCGAACGATCAAAACTTCGAAATGGCAGCATTTCGAAGATTGCATTGTAGGATTGCAGTACAGTGATGACTGGAATAGTTGACCTTTCCTCACTATAGTGTGATCTTGGAGTTGGAATATATATTTAGGGGGGGGGCACAGCCCCCCACAATACAAGCTTCGAAATGCTGCTATTTCAAAGTTTTGATCGTTTGATTGTTATTTTTCGATAATGTAATATGAACCCATATTTATATAGATATATATATATATATGTGCGTGTGTGTGTGTGTGTGTGTGTGTGTGTGTGTGTGTGTGTGTGTGTGTGTGTGTGTGTGTGTGTGTGTATGTGTGAGTATGTCTAGGCATATACAGATAGAGAAAACAAAGAGAAAGATGCACATGTACACATGGACATACCCAAACACACACACACACACACACACACACACACACACACACACACACACACACACACACACACACATCAAATTTATGTTCAAAGTTCTGTTTTTAATAATGTTGAATGTTTAATGTTGTAAACATTCATTTAATTAAAAACATTGGGTATTATAAGGTCTAATATCTCTTGACATATTTTGAAATAAAGTATTATTAATACTTGTTACATTTCAGTTTTCAGTTAATGTTTTTCTGACCTTGACAAGAAAGATTGGCATCCTCCTTTTCAATGTGAGTAAATGACAGTAAGAATAAGAGAAATACATAAATGATGAAAGCAAAGAGAAAATAAATGTTATTTACCTGTTTCCACTCCTTTTCTTCCTTTGTAATCTTTTTTGGTTTTAATTCTGAGAGGCGGATTAATGAGTCTATGTGTGACACATCAAGGACAGGGTTGTCATCCAATGCACTGGAAAAGTATGTCTCATCACTAACATCTTCCTTATTGTGAATTAATGGCTCATTCTTCAGATTCCTGTACCTTGCAGGTGATGAAGGGGATGATGATGATTCTGTCCTTTCCCTTTGTAACGAGTTGCTATGAGTTCTTGAGAAATACGCTCGATTGCTGCGTACCATCTGAGAAGAACTATGTCCTTTGGGGGCCCCTCTCTTCCTATCATTCTTAACAGAAACATTCTGCTGTGGTGGCCGAAGGGCTGACTTGAACTGCAAGAAAATAGTCAATTAATAAACACTTTATTACTTAATTCATTCTTATCATAATATATATTTACCAAAACATGCCAAAGTTTAAACCACATTTTTATAACTAAGCGTAGTTGTTAGTTTCCATTCAATACTGTTGTGGGCATACCTCTCAACGTACAGACATTGAAAGTAGGAACAAAGGCCATTGAAAAGTAGAAGCTTCCATCTAAACTTCTGAACATCGAGTCAGCATAAAATCTGAATACCAAATAACACATAACTCTTCCTGCCTCCAGTAGGAATGTGAGATACCACTCAAAAGCACATTTAAAAAACAGAGAGTGACAAAAATTATGGAAAAATATAATCACATTAAGACAAGTATAAAATCTGTATACTTTAATTAACTGTATTTCAAAATTCTACCTCACAAGGTAATTTATTTTGTTTCTGAAAAAGGGAGTTGTAAGATACATGCTCTCTTTCTTTAATTTATTGTTACCACTAGTTATGTTTGTCATGTAGTGTGGTTTTCTGTGTTCTATACAGCTTCAAACAACAAGTGTGATTGGTAAATTAGGCCTGAAAATAAGAACATATCTCCAAAATAGGGACATTTTGTGAAAGGATAAGTCAGGCATGACACTAGGAACATTCCCCAAAACAAGAACATTTGAGAGGTCTGGCTTCTCTTTAACAAATCACTAAAACACTATTTTAATAATATGTTAATATGAAAAAGTAGAATTCATCTGGCTGTACCTGCTTATTCTCCCAGTCCAACATAATAGGTGTTTAAACACTCAGTTCTCCACAACAGTCTTTTTTATTTTTTATTTATTTATTTATTTAACATTTATTGACTGGAAACGTCTGACTAGGCTCCACAAAGCCTGCTTTCAGCAAAGGCCCGGGGAGAAATGCTCCAGACGCATGTCTTTAGAAGAATGCAGTCTGTTGAAGAATATGAGGCAGAATAAACCAAAAGGAAAGCTGTAAAACAGTTCATTTCAATTCATATTACATGCTTTGAGCTGATGATAATGTGAAATTAACTGAGAACATTATTTCATATTTTGCTGGAATTTTGGAGTCAAATATCTATTTCCTGATTTCACTGGAGCCATTCTATGTCATTTTGTGAATGTGTTACAATGCACACAGGTTGATAAGTCACTCAGTCATGACTGTCAGGTAAATATAGTTGAGTACGATTGTCTTCTTTTATTAAAGTTGTATCTTGATCGGATCTGCACTCTTTTAGTTGAAAAACTGAGCTATACATTTATTCATTCAATACATGTCTGATGCCCGCTTTTGGCTTTTTAGGATCATGGGGGAACTGAAACATAACCTGTTACACAATGCACATACGGCAGAAAACATTCATTAGTAAGTATTAAACTGACTGTCCTTGTCAGCCATTTTAAGTCTAGACAATTGCCTTCACAGATGAGGATCAAACTATGAACCTTTTGTGTGAGAGAGGTAAACCCTTTAATATGCATATATGCTGTTTAATTAGCTTGAATAGGACTGCAGAAATACACTGTGCTGTCTTTCATTAAATGGAAATCCAGTTTCAGTTTTGTAAAAGTAGACAGTGATGTTTTCCTACTACTAAAAAAGATGAATTGAAATATTTTGTTTACAGTAATTTGAAGCAGGGTAGTGTTTACTGAGGAGTTTAAAAAAATGATGGACAAGTCATACTCTAGGTAATATAACATATTTGGATAGTGCTATTCTTAACTCATGAGAAATTAAATTTGATACCCTGTAATTAATGTTCAGTTATTGCAGGTAATTATTAACTGTTCTTTCAGAATGTGGTGGGTTCATAATATAAGAAAACCTATGAACTGCACTCATAAACCTAGCTAACTGTTATGTCCCATTGGGTCACTTAGTGCAGTCTCTGCTGTATTTTGGAACTTTGTGGAGATAAATGCTAGATGTTTATGCACATATATACATTTTACTTTGTGCTGTAATCCGAAATAGAACTAGTTCCTTACACAATCCTCCCCCCAAACACACACACACACACACACACACACACACACACACACACACACACACACACACATACACACACACATTACTGTGTTGAAGAACCTGCCAGTTCTGCACTGTAGAGTGAGTAACCCTTCACTGTCATACACACAAAACACAGTTTTTAAATGTGAAATGGGTTTCCAGTTCAGCACAAACATTAATGAACACCAGCTGGGTCATACAGCCTCTGTGTACTGCTATTACTTCTCACTTTTGTTTTTTAGGTCTGTGTTCTTCTGCAGCAGGTTTAAATATATCTATAAAGCCGGGATGTTTTATTGCCACTTGCCTTACATTTCAGCTGCTGTGATTTATGGTGCTGTATTATATCTGCCAGTACAACTAACATTATTTGGCACAGATGATATTCTTATAATGTTATAGCTTCTTTAATACATATAAATGGACAATGATTTATTGGCATGCAAAGTTACATCATTTGGAACTGTATTAGTTTTGTAACTATTCGTGTATGCAGTATTGCAAAAATAACTAGTTTCTCGCTTGCCTTCTGCTCTGAGTTTTTAACAATTTTGATACACATATTATTGAATGATCATTAAGCATTTAGCAGTTTTTGTTCACATAAGCATTATATAACTACCTTGGAAGATTTGTCTTCCCAGATTTGCTTTTTTAGCTAAACAGCCAAATAACTGATGCAGTTCAATTTCTCCAGTTCTTTTGCATTTCTAATACCATGATGGGAATGGATCCCTTTCTTAATTCAAAGTATGATTAAAGTTAATGAAATTAGTATTGTTTCAGTTTTTGATATTAACTGGAATTGTTCTTCTTAGCACCTGCAGTGTGCCCAGAACTGGCTCCTACAATTCATACTGAGTTACATGTATTGGTAACATATTTAAATACGACTATAAATTCTTTTTTATGAGACCTACTATTTTTCTTTCCACCAGCTTCCCTCTTAATCTTTTTGTTTATCTTCTCTCTGGAAATTCTGGGCTACTTGCATAATAGTAACAATATGTAATTTATTTGTTATCCTCAGTAATCCACTCTATCATCTTTATGGTTCTTTTTTGGCCTGTAAGTTTTTGTGTTTTTCGTGGACTCCTACTTCCTTCTACAACAGGGAGCCATCCTCCCCCTGACCCTGGCCTAACCCCATTGTAGAAATGTTTCCATACCTTGAGGATTCTACACTGTCATTTTTTCCAGTCCTGGCACCAGTGCATCTACCAGGATTGGGCACTTTTTTATCCTGGGACTTGTGCACCCAGCATTTTTTTAACCTATTTCTATCCATGAGATATGTTATTTACAGTTTATATAGCACTGTCATCTTGGTGAGATTTTCTAAAAACAGGGTACACCTCATGAAGGTACTCACCAAGACGTGAGGATGACTTCAGTTTCCGCAATATTAATTTCCTTTCCTTGCTGATTTTATTATCTCTCCATTCAGACCCCTTTCCATTCAGATCACTGACCAGTGTGGGCAGAGCCTGTTGAGTTTAGATTGTCAAGGCAGTACTTTTCCATTTTCCCTTTTCAACAAGCTTTGATAGATTACAAATCATGTCCATATATAAACCAAGGAACAGAATTAAGGAAAGTTTGCTAAGATTAAATTTTATTTTACACAGGTACATAGCCAAAAACTCCTAATAAAAAACACTTGCAATAATACAACTGTGAGAAATGTCATCAGCCTTAATGGTTCAGAAGTATTGACTTTTTATGAACAGTTGCAATACCTCTCAACTGTTATTATTTTGGCCTTTAGATTTAGCCTCGCTCATCCCAGTTACTGATGTTCCTCATGAAGTCTAATCTGTTTATAACTCCATACTTTATTTAATAAATAAACTTAGCTTTTGTAGAGATTCCCTATCACTATCTATAAGAATCATAGTATATGAAGGCCTGTTTTTGTGAAAAATAATAAGGTGCACCTCTTTCTGACCCTCTGCTATGATATTTAAAGGCCAGTGCTATGGGAGATTGAGATGTTTGATAGTAGCAACACATGAATGCAAAATTATTTACATACAACCAGAAATCAGTGTTTTGAACCAATAAAATAGTAACTGTTTGTGTCTGTTGGTGAAAGATTAAGTAGCCCTGCCCAAGGAATGCTAAGCTTATCTACTCACTGATTAAACAATAAGGCAAAATCATATCTGACTTGTTGCAATCACTTAGTGCCTCAAGCAACGATCTCATGAGGTGAGACATGTATGCATTCTTTATGACTTACAATCTGAAGAGCCTTTTGTGATTTTTTGTCAATTACCTTGAAACACAAAGTTTAGCAAGGCAAATTAAAACAGATGTTCGCTTGTTGCTGACAAATCGCCAATAAACAAATAAATGTGTGCACTGATGTGCACTCTAATGTAAAGCTACACAGATTATCGAGGGAAGAGGTCCATAAAGTCTACAAATATATCTTAATTATTTCACTTGTAAAAGTCAGGTTAACATGAGTGTTCCCAACTATTTTAGCATAGTTCCTTGCTTGTATCATTGGCTTAACATTGAAATGCACAGATAATTCTCAGATTAAAAAATGAATAGAGAAGCATGGTTTATTCATTGGTACCCAGCACCGTTTTCCTAAGGATCAGGTTGTGTTAATAAGCAGTTGTCAAGCTATTAGTACACCAGGCACTGTCAGATGGATAAGAGGCAAGAGTAAAACAAGGCAAAATGGTGTCACACATGAGGCAAATGTCCATGAGAGCCATGGGTTGCATGTTGGTTATCAACTGATTAGTGAATAACACAAGGAAATGTCCTCACTATTGCTCAGTGTCATTTAACTTTTTAACTTAACTTGTCAATGTAATTACATCCTGAGTGGCAAATAACTTGTTTGACACTTGGGAAGTCTGACAAAGTTTTTTTCCTGTATTTAGCTTGTCAGGTCAGTGAGTAACATTATAGATTTAATTAACCTAAATCAGTAGTGATGAATTACATTTTTTAATGTTGTATTCAATTAATGATGTATGTTGAGATTATTTATTAACAGTTGCTTGGTAAAAAACAAAAGTCAGTCTTCAGATAAGATAGTCCTTCCCAAAAACATTGCAAAGTTTTATTCCAACGCTATAAATTTTGCATGAACTATCATTTTACAGAATCCTTAGATATTTGAGGTAAACAGTCTTATGGATAAGATGTTTCATGAAGATGACTAGTTTCAGGCCCCAGCAAAATCATCTTCTTGGAATTCAGTTTCATTATCCATAAAACAACACAGTATCTTTGTTTAGGCTTTTTGTGCCCATGGAGTAAACATCCACTAAGTGGTAAACTGCAGACTACACAAAACCTTTAATAAGAATAATTATCTCAGATCATTTTTGTGCCTATCCTGTAACGAATACAACAGTGAGGACAGGGGCACTTGAATAACAACTTTCACTGTAATGCCAATTATGTGAGTGTGAGGGCCATGTGGCTAGAACATTTATACCTGGTTGCCGTGAGGTATCCACAGTGAGCGGGAGAATCCATCTGGTCTCAGAGCATGGTGTTCCAGACTGGATCAACACTACCAAGCCTCTTCCTGGCTCTAGATTCTGAGGTATACAACTGTATTTACATTTTCGTCCTACATGCACATATCCATGAACTCTGTAAAAATAAGCACTGTGACTTGTTTCACTGTAAGATATTTCTCTAGATGTATGTATTTTTCCAAAAAATGGGATTTACCTAGTGGGGCTCTAATTGAATACCTCCTCTGCATATAAAAAGGTCGGTCTTTATCAGGAAGAAGAATGAGGACTAGTCACATTAGTCATGTAAATAAGCCTCTTATAAGTTGGCACTGTTATCCTTTTTACCAAACAAGAGAAGATTAGTCTTTCATAATGTATTTCAGGATATATGAGCCCTGTAAAAGTGGGCATAGCCTCTCACTGGTAAGGACAAATCAGACTAGAAAAAGTTCTGCAATAAAAGTTTCATAATTTGCTTCAAATAATATGAGCCCCAGAAAGGCAGACACTGCCTCTCATATTACATGTGATACAAAACAGGCTAATAAAGTCTGGTGATAGCCTCATAAAAGTAAGCATTTACAATGATCAAACTAAAACCCTGTGTACAAACCACTCTGTTAGATTAACCTGAAGCAGCCAAAAGTGTTTTCTAAAATATATAGTGGTAGCTTCTGGTGTGCTGTAATTTTTTGTTTGTTAAAAAATAAAAACCTTTTAACTAACAATGAGATTCCACACGATGCTGAACGGGTAATGATAAACCCTTGTGAAACTTTTAGGAATATTCAAATAAGTGACTAACTACTAAGCTTTGGGATTGGTTCCATGTTTTTCCGTCTCCCAGATTTTCCTCAAAACTGCTCCCCTGACCCTCCCACGAGTCCCACCACTGTCTGTAACTGCCTTTAAATAACCAACCTGCTGAATTTAAGTATTAGAACAAGAACACTCATCTATCTACCTACTTAACCGAATGAACTATTTGAAACTTCAACAAGGCATTTTTATTCCTCCCGCAGGGAGGACATCAGAAACAGGGTTTCCTAGACCTGCTAGCTAAAGTGATTTTATCTGAACTAATCTTTTGTATTCTCATTTTACAACTGATGAACTAAAAACCTTGTAAAGGCCTCATATTTGTCAACATTGGAGACAAAAGGGGTATTTGCAGATACTGCTTTCTCCCTCTACCATAAAAGAGCAGCTCTTTGTAAACAAGGGATATCTAGTTAAATACAGAGGGCTATGACTGGTTTGCATAGAACTCCAGAGGCTAATTGATAAAATAGTTAAGCCTCACTCCCGACATGTTGTACCACACCTGGGTGAAGTATTCTTCAATTGAGAGGACTGGGAGCCTCACTTATTCAAAGGTAAGGCTGTGTAAGAGTCTACATGTCAGAGGGGCCTGACTATGAATGCTAAAAACAGTAAACAGAACACGGTAGATGGTAAGTATTATATATACATTATAGGAATTGGGGTGGTAAGTCTACAGCTATAAAAAATTAAGGCTGTTAAAATGTGCTCTACACCCTCCATTAAAGGTCAAGTGAAGGATTTTCTTGGACTAGCTGAGTACTACAGAAAACCTATACCTAATTTTGTAAAAATATTGCTTGCACTTTGACAGGTTTCACAAAAAATGGGCCTTTCAAATTATAATGCTGCCACAGGACAGATGAGCATTTAATGAGATAAAAAGTATATTACATTCTGAGGCAGTGCTCATCAAATCTGTATGATGCCTCTAGGTGCCTGACACCTCTAGGCATCAAATATCACTTGTTCATATTTGCATCAATAATTCCAAAACCATATCAAGTACAAGGTTTTAAAAGATTTCTTCTTAAAGCTTACATAATGGAAAACTCAATTGCATTAATGTTTGACCTCTGTCTAGTGCAGGTAAATAGATATTAACAGTTGATTTTGTGATATTAATTTATATAGATATAATTTTCACATTTTTCTAAATATCTCAACAACCAAATAATGTTGACAGAACTCCTTAGCTTCATATGAAAGCTTTCAGCTAGATGAATAAAATGCTGCTGACAGTATGTGTGTAACTTGAGTGGTTGCTGAGATATTGTAAATTGTTTACAAAATATTACAAATGTAAATAGTTACTGTATTTACTGTGAATTATAAAAATCAGTTTAAGACCTAGAACCTTAAGAAAACTACTACTATAAAAAATAGTTTGTGCTGAAGAGTTCCCCATTTATACTTCTTTCATAACCATATGGGTCCAGAGATGTTTGAAATTTGAAGACAATTTGATTCTGTGAAAGAGATGAGATGCACAAAACTCCTCCGTCCCTCGAGAACACCAAAATAAAACTCCAAGTCGACAAAATGTAAAATGAACAAAATTTATTAGGTTTAAGCTTCTCCCAAGCTTTTCGTCGGTTACAATACACCATCTTCCTCAGAAAACTCCTAAGATTGATTCTGTCAAAAGGCTTAGGCTCTGCCCATTGGAAGTTACAGTGCAAACCTCCTGAGCTCCATTGCAGTGAATGAGTTAATGATCTTTGACTTTTCTAAAGGAATTTACCCTATATACGGATGCTTCAGAGGTGGGTTTAGGAGCACTGTTATCCATATATTCAAGAAGACTAGCACTCTGTGTCTGGATTCACTTTATAATCCTAAAATCCTGAAATATCGAATTTCATGATCATAAAGCTGAAACCTGAAAATCCCGAAACCCCAGAAGCGCGAATTTTAAAATCGCGTACACTACACTAACCATACACACACATATACACAGCTTCCCCCAACACACAAACACTCAAACCTACACTACATACAAGCAGGGGGGCAAGCCCCCCTGCACCCCCTACTTAAATATACTAACTCCACGGTCGCACTACACAGACAAACACACAAAAACACCACCATACAAGCTGCATTCCCCTCGCACACACAGATCACAGTAACCAAACACACGGACACATACTAAAGCCCTTAACCAAAACCCTTAAACATAAATACTTACCTGAACTTCCAGCTATCCCTTCACACAGCACAACACCAGAAGCGCTACTTCAAAATCTCCGTACTTCGGGATTTTGAAATTCGTGCTTCTGGGGTTTCGAACTTTTGAGCTTTTGGCTTTATAATCTCGGGATTCTGAAATTCGGTATTTCAGAATTTCAGGATTATGAAGTGTTCCCCTGTGTCTTGATGTGCCTAAAATATTAGTCATGTCAGTGACACTGCGCAGTGTGATCACTCAAAACCAGATGTGTTAGAGATGCTGAAGGACCAAACCTGGATAGACGATGTTTTTCCCCTTTGAAACAAGGAAGAAGTAAGAGAAAAATGAACATCTATAAACCCTTTGATTCACAAAGTATAAGACTCTTCTAAGTGCTCATCTGAAATGGGTTGATTCACCAGTGAAGCTCTTTAAGAGGAAGGATGAATGAAATCAGCATATAATTAAAAATGTAGGTCTGGTCCCACCAGTCTCTTGAGATGCTCTCTAAGACAAAGTGAATGTAAGAGAACTATTTCCCACTGACTGTCCCAGACCAGAGTCAGGAATGTGAAAAGTAGGTCAGTGGAGTCATCCTCCTGTGTGACTTGGCCAACACCAGTTGGGACAAGACCATACAATGCTTGAAAATCTTCCTAAGATGCTGAGGAGGTCTCATCCTCTTTTGGAAGTGAGCAGTTTGGGAAGAGGAAGATGTGGAAGTGGCAAGATAGGATTATAAAAACCTTTTCCCTTTATGTCAGCATGTTGCTTTTTAATGGCAGCCCAAATATCAAGCCCAATTAACTGAAGGGGTGATTGCTGAATTTTTTAACTTGTTGTGAGGTTTTCTGACTTTGCAGTTGCTTATGTTAATGTATGAGGTACAGGACAAAGTCCTGCATAGTTTTGCATTTGACTATGCGGCCTTTGATAATCAAATCACCACAGTAGTCAGGAAATCCTTCTATTTGGCACACCACATCACAAAAGGTTTCTCATCCAGGAAAAAAGAGGTCATTGTTCCCCTCTACTCATCACTCATTAGATCCATTATAGAGTACAACTCCCCTTTTGGTGCGTACCTCACAAGACATCTACAACGATTGGAAAGGCCGCAGAAATAACTCACAAAGAGGATTACTGGCCTCAAACAGATGCCCTACACAGACCGTCTCAAAAAACTCCAGCTTTACTCTATCACATATCGCCTACTCAGAGGCAATCTCTGCCTAACATACAAAGCTATGTCCAAGCCCAGAGCTGTTGGACATGCTCAACTTAAAGAAATCCCAATCCCTCCGAGCTACATGCTCTAGGGACCTACATCTTGTCACCGCAATAAGTAGAACATGCTGGAGGGCTAGATTCCTGTCCCAGAGACTTCCCATACTCTGGAACAAACTACCTATCTATATCAAGCAAAGCTTCTTGGGAGTGTGGCCTAATGGTTAAGGTGTTTGCCTTACAAACACAAGGTGCAGTGTTTGAGTCTCACAAGGGATAATTGGCTAGGCTTAAAATGGCTCGCTAGGGCAATTAGCTTAGTACTAACCTATGAACCTATGAACCTATTAGCACTCCAAGAAAAATCTTGATTGGATGGGAGATAGGAAATTCACCCCGGGGATCACTTCTGTGGCTCTGCTTGACAGGGGCACAGGAAAATAATTTTCTTGGGTGGCAAAAGCCAGGGTACCGTTTGGCTAGGCTTATACAGGCCCTAGAGCCAATAGCCTAGTACCCACCTATGAACCTATAATAAATATTTTACTGTTCTTTTATTTGATTATACTCAAGATAGACTTTTTGGATTTTACTAAAAAGGGGCTCCGATTCATGAACTATTTTGGACTGGGATCCAGAGATGCACCCAGTGGATGAGGTACCACTAATGTTCCATCTGGAGTGGTGTGTTCATTTTGAGTGACTATAAAGAGAAATGGAAATTAACCTACTAATATAAAAAGAATTTGCATCTAAATGGTGACAAGGAGAGAGAGAGAGGTAAGGGGAGAGCTGGATCATGGTGAAATGGGGCCTAGGCAGGGTAATGGATCAGGACCCCCCCCCTCCCCACAACTCTTACTCTCCCCCCCCCCCCCGTAAGCCATTCCAGTGTCCCATTACTTTATCTCTCCCCAGTTACCATAAACACTGGTCAGACCTCTCAGTGTGATACTATTTTCTTCTTTACTTCTGTAATGATTACAGGCATTTGGATTTAATTTCAAACTTTTATTTCAAATTTTATAGCACAAACACTGGTAGCCATTTACTAAAAAAAATACAGACATAGCATAAACAGTAAATGTCTATGCCCTTGAAACAGCATTGAAACCCACATTCAAATGCATCTGGCCAGTCACGGATTAAGTTTAGCTTTGGGCTGTTTTCAAATCATAGGCCCCTTGCACACATTTTTAGTACCATGCATACTTGCGCATGTTCTTTGATTCACCTTTCTGATTGCATTAAATTATATTCCTTGTATAATACAGCACCACTTTTAGAGTGTGTTTTAAATTTGTAATTGTGAACATTTTTCATGTAATCAATGAAACAGAACATATGAACCAATAATGACAAAAAAACACCCATTACAGAACATTTCAACAATAAAAGGGTTCTCAAACTTCTGTCATTACAGTCCACCAATATGAGTCAACACGCACAATCTGAGATCTGTAACTAATGAAAAGGTTGCTGCTGGCAAACAAATTTACATTTCAGTGTTTCATCTACAAATTCAGTGTCTGCTGATCATGAATAAATTGCCTATGTTAAATAAAAAATGGTAAGATATTGCAATAGCAAATGGCTGACACACCAACAGGTTCATAGTTACTAGGCATCTCAACCAAAGGAGGATACACTCAAAAATGCAGCCCCCCATCTCCCCATGAAGTATACCACAGTACCAGTAGCCCATCTACCTGCTGCTTAGTAGAACCCCTATCCATCTACACCAAAGGCAATTACATTACATAATCTGCTAAATAACAGTGTTTTCAAATTGTATAGCATAAACACTGATGGCTGTTTGCTAAAGAAAACAGTTGCACATTGAAAACAGATTCATGATTCCTTGAAGAATTCAGTGAAACTCTCAATTTCTTGAAAATTTATTGAAACTGTTTAGCAGTCTGGGAGTTGGTGCAGAGGATTCAGGCTCTTTTCTCCTGTAACCAACATGCAAAGTTTGAGCCTGAGCAGGCTAATTAACTTGTGGAACAGCAGGAGCAACAGAAATGTGCGTGCATGTCAATTCATAAAGAGTGCATTCTTAAAGGTCTAGAGACCTGAATTTTGACTGTGACTTAAACAGAACATGCTGGAAAGACAGTATGTGTCACAGAGATTGCCCCCTCCTATGGAACAGGCTTCCCATGCATGTGAAGCTGAGTTCGTCTATTACCCAGTTTAAGCACAACCTATATACGTGGATGGGAATAGGTAGGCCTGGCACACATGTCCATTATGGACAGAGGTAGCTTATAAATGCCTGGCACTCAATGTCCTATTTGGATACAGAACATCGTTATTCTTTTGGGAAAACATGGCTAGGCTTAGACAGGCCCCCTGGGTCGTTAGCCTAGTAACAGTCTATGAATCTATAAATCTATGAAGAATACTCTCAAAAAACGCAAGCAATTCAGTTTTTTTAATTAAAAATTAAATGATGGTGCAACACCTCAGCCAGGAGAACATAGGCAACTGCCTAGGTCACCTAGTAATGGATTTAGCTCTGGTTAAGGGTATAAAAAAAGGGTTTATATCACATAGTCGAACTGTCATAAGTTCGACTACGTAAATGTTGAACCCGGAAGTTTGAAATGCAATAACTTCTAACACTCAGAACAGCAATTTTTTTTCTCAGGGAAAAAAATTGCTGTTCTGGTACAAAACCAAAAAACACACATACACTTCAGACTGTTCCTAATGTGCTTCCCACACCCCCCTACTTAAATATACCAACTCCGAGATTGCACCACAGTGGAGGAAATAGCAAATCCGTGGAAACGGCCCACCAAATTTTTTTCCCTGGGAAAAAATTCAGTGTTCGACGGCTTCACTATTTTGATGTTTCAGCATTCGGACAATTGTGCGTTCAAACTAACAATATAGTTCTATATTACATAGTCGAACTGTCATAAATTTGATTATGTAAATGTCGAATCTGGAAGTTTGAAATGCAATAACTTTGAACACTCGGAAGAGCGATTTTTTTTCCCAGGGGAAAAAAAAAATCACTGTTCCGGTACAAAACCAAAAAACATACCTATACTTCAGACTGTACCCTCCCTACTTAAATATACCAACTCCAAGATTGCACCACAGTGGAGGAAATAGCAAAGCCATGAAAACGGCCCACCAAATTTTTTCCCTGGGAAAAAATTTGGTGTTCTGTGGCTTCGCTATTTTGACATTTCAAACTTCCCAGTTTGTTTCGGCGTTCGGACAATTGTGGGTTCGAACTAATAATATAGACCCAAAAAAATCCTAGGAGCTTGACAAGTGCACACTGGAGTAGAGAAGAATAAAGAGGAATATCATATATACTGAATTATCGTCTGTGAGTTGCTAGGAAGGTTTAAAAAAGAAAACAGGGATAGAGGAATATTGCAAAGACATTTTATAAATATTAGTTCACAGACAGAAAATGAAAGACAGGGTTATGTCACCTTGAAATATATTGTCAGAGGACATGCTAAAAAAAAGTTATGTACTTATCATAACTTGGCATCTGTCCTATCCTATATCACTATTCATCACTCTTGGTTCTTGGATCCGACTTCGGATCCAAGCCAGCAACTTTACAGACAGTTTCTAGGTTCGGGCTCCAACCACTCCCATGATCCCTTGCTGCCCTCTAAACCCTCAGATTGAATTTGCCTTAAGCTAGAAAGCAGCTAAGAATGATCTTGACCACCAGATTGGACATCTCCATATCCTCTAGATTTCACAGGACAGGGGAAGGAAGGAACGATAGTGATGAATAGTGACATAGGATAACACAGATGCCAAGTTATGGTAAGTACATAACTGTTTATCTGATGTTATCCATGTCACTATTCCTCACTCTTGGGTCAAAGTCCCCAGCTACCCTGAATTCTGGGCGGCTTCATGGAAGGAAACGCCAAAGAACTGTGGAGCTGAAGGAAGCCCTGTTCCTGGAAACAATGTCAAGTTTATAGTGGCTAACGAAAGTGAGGAGAAGACCAAGTGGCTGCCACACAAATGTCATCTATGGAATGACAGGCAAGATAGGCAGCTGATGTAGCCATTGACCTAGTGGAATGAGCTGTAACTGGACCATGTAAGGATAAGTCTTTGGATGAATAAGCAAAGGAAATCCACATCAAAATCCAATGGGAGATAGTTATTTTGGACACCACCTGATCCAGAACACCACAAACAGCTGGTCAGAACTGTGGAAACTCTTTGTCCTATCTAAGTAGAAACATAATTGTCTGTGCACATCTAATGTACACAAGAGATATTCCACTTTATTAGCAAAATTTATGAAGAATACTGGCAATTGGATTGACTGGTTCAGATTTGCTTCTTTGACAACTTTAGGCATGAATGAAGGGTTAGTTCAAAAACCATGAAAGGCAGTTTGATCGAAAGAGCCTGCAAATCCAAAACTCTTTTAGCTGAAGTTATGGCTACTAGAAAAGCTGTCTTCCATGATAAAAATTTGATATAGTTTGTTGCAGCAGGCTCAAATGGCCTCTGTGTGAGAGACTGCAGCAGAAAGGAAAGGTCCCAAGGAGGGGAAGGATCCTTGACAGGAGGTTGGAGCAGAAAACCCCTTTTAAAAAAGCTTTACACAAGCGAGAAGAGAAGGTAGGTTCCTCGCAAACATAGAAGTTGGAAATAGTTGCCAACTGCACTTTGATTGTTGAGAAGCCAGCTCTGTCCTGAAACAGCAAGGACAAAAAGAGCAATATATCTGAAATAGAAGCTGAAGCTAGATTGAGATTGCGCTGTTTATCCCATATAGAAAACCCTTTCCGCTTACTGGCATAGATCTTTCTAGTGGAAGCCTTCAGAGGCCAGGATAATGTTCTTAATGGGAGAAGGTAGCCTGGGCTGATTTAGGATTACTGGAAGTTGACAAACCATGCCGTCGCATCTGGAGGTTGGGAATCAGATGCTGAGAGGGAAAAGAAATCAGATCTGGAATGGGATCTAGTAAACAAGGGGGGGTGTGCTTCAAATGAGACAGAAGAAGGGGGAACCACACCTGTCAAGGCCAAAAGGGGTGATGAGGATCAAGGTGGCCTTGTGGGAATGAGCTTTCTGCAGTACTCTGGGAATGACAGGTATAGGAGGATAGGCATAAAGGAGACCCGGAGGCCAATCATGGACAACAGCATCCCTGGGGGACTTCCCATCTGGGGGAATAAGGTCAAAACACTATCTGCATTTCTGGTTGTGAGGGGAAGCAAACATATCACTGCTCGGCTGACCACAGCAAAGGAAGATCTCTTTCACCACCGAAGGATTCAAGGACTACTCATGAGGACTCAAGACTGCCATGCTGAGTCTGTCCACCAGCATGTTGGACTGTCCAGGAATATGTGTTGCAATAAGAAAGCACCCCAAGGACATTGCCCATTCCCATACTCTCCTGGCCTCATGACAAAGCAGATATGAATGTATGACCCCTTGTTTGTTGATGTACCACACAATAGCCATGTTGTCCATGTGAACTGCAATGTACCCAGAGGGAGGCACTCCTGAAAAGCTTGCAACATGAGGAGGACTGCCCTCATCTTCAGTAAATTTATGGGCAGTTTGGTCTGCATGGAGGACCACATGCCTTGGATTGTCTTTCGCTGGTAATGCCTCCCACCCCACCCCAACTGAAAAGCATCTGAAGTCACTACAGTGCTGGGGGGGGGGGGGACGGTCTGCCTGCTAGGAGGTTAGGAGACTGAATCCACCAAAGGAGATGATGCCTGCACTCCAGTGTCAGACAGATTGGGGTTGTCATTAGGTGAGACAGGGAGGACCACTGAACCAATAGAGTCCACTGTAGAACCCTCATGTAGAACCTGGCTAACGGCACCAGAGAGATTGCTGCTGTCATGGACCCTAAGGCCCTGAGAATAAGATGGGCCTGGGGATGAGACAGATTGAGAAGACATTGCACATGATATTTGATGAGGTGGACCCGGTGGAGCAGGAGTACTGCAGTCTCCAACACAGTGTCTAACTGGGTTCCAATGAATTCCAGATTTTGAAATGGAATCAAGTTTGATTTCTGGAGATTCACTGAAATCCCTAACTGGTCGAAAAGTTGGAGTAGGTACTAAGAGATAGTGGCCAGATGATGCTTCATGGAAGCTGTGAGGAGCCAATCGTCAAGGTATGGGAACACCTGGAATCCCTGCAGTCTCAGGTGAGCTGTGACTACTGCCATGCACTTGTTGAACACAGGGGGGGTGGGCTGTGGTCAGACCAAAGGGCAGGGTCCTGAACTGGTAGTGATTGCCCTCTACTTGAAAGCAGAGATGTCTCCATGAGTGCCTGTCTATTTTTATATACTATGCATCCTGGAGATCCACAGAGCCCATCCAATCATCCTTGTGCAACAGAGGCATGATGGACTGGACAGTGACTGGACTTCTTGACATAGAAATTGAGTTTGCTGATGTCAAGGATTAGACGTAGGTCTCCAGTCTTCTTTGGCATCAAAAAGAAGTGAGGATAAGTTCTGGATTCTCATTTCCCTGGGGGGATCCTCTTGGATGGCTATCTTTCAAAAAAGCTTGAGCACTTTTTCCTGAATTAGCTCTCTGATGGAGTGGTGCATTGGGGTGGTATCTCCTGACTGGAGGTGGAGACTGAGAAAAGGGAATAGAATAACTCCTAGAAATTATGTTTAGCACCCAATGATCTTTTGTTACTACTTGCCTAGGCCAAAGGATGCAAAGACAAATGACCCTTGACTGCCTCCAGGAAAGTACAGTCAGGCAGCTCTTCAGGAATGCTGTTGGGACCTATCAGAAAAGGGTTCCTTGGAACCTTGATTTTGCAGACCCCTCTGCTCCTGGGGTGGTGCCTGCCATTGAACCCTCTCCCCCGATCTCTGAAGAAGGTCTCATCCTGAGCATCCTGGAAGGCTGACTGCAGCTTGTGAAACCACATTTTACTGTATTTTTACCTGCATCTTGGAAAAGGAGCATTGAGGGGTGGAAAACCTGATTCCTACAGCTGAGAGGTTCTTGCCTTCCTGCTCGCTGCAGGCAAGTGTCTTTTTGACAGAAGGGCCAAACAGGGTAAAACCATCAAAGTGCGCGCTGGTGAAAAACACCTTAAAGGACTCCAAATCAGCAAAGGCACAGTCAAGCATGATGCCAAATAGTGTTACCTGTGTTGGATGCTCAAGAAGCCCCTTCCATAGCGTTGGAAATCAGCCTCATCGATGAATTAGCCAGGGAAGAATGTATGGACTGTTTGGGTGCACTTAGTTCCCCGGCAGGCAGTACCTCAGAAAGGGATGTGGTAAGCTTCTTGATTAGGTCCCTTTGCAGTCAGGTGAACTGTGCCAGGTAATTAAGCACCTGCAGACTGAGGCAAAAACCCACTTTTTATGCCTGTCAATCGCCTGAGATTCATGATTGGGGGTATGGACAGATGTGCTCTGTTCCACCAGCTCTTTCTTGGTGGCGGAAGCTACCATGATTGCATTGACTGGTACACCTTTCGACCAGAACTGCTTGTCAGACAGGGGACTGAGAAACTTGTCTGCATGTTTGGGAACAGGTTGCACAGTATCCGACTCCTTCTATGCCCTGCTGGCAATAAGGTGTACAAGTTCTTCTGCAGGGGGGAACCCCAGTAGGTAGATGGTTCCATTCTGAAAGCATTCAGAAAGATGGGCTCCTCAGAGTATGGGGGAAGAGAAGACCAACCGCCCTTAAGCTTAAGGATTTCCAAAATGTTCCCAAAGGAGACATCCTCAGGCAGAGATCTGGGGTCCCATTACCTTCATTGAGGTCCATATCTTTGGTGAACGACTCAGCAGTCCAAGTGTCTCCTCTTACATGATCTCTTCAAAGGAACTTCCTCCAGTGGGTGGCTCAGGGGAGGACTCGGAAGACAGGGGGACCTCGAGTAGGGCAGCTTCCACCTGAAGGCTAGCGCAAGAGGGTTGACCTGGGACAGGATGAGTGGGGTCCACTCAGAGGGACTGGGATGGCTCCTGGAAGGCTGAGGAGGAAACTCTCTGGGAGGAAAAAGTCCTATGACCCGAAAAGTCGAAGGACTGGATGATGCCCCATCTGCACTTCCAGCGGGAAGACCTGCCTGGGGAGATGGACCAGAGCAGGCAGGAACCTCCGGGCCTCTGGCTAGTAGCAGCCTTGCACTGTCAAGGGCTGAAGCACCAAGGGGAAAGGCCCAGTCTGAAAAAATAGGTCCAAGACCCCCATCAAAGGACTTCAGGGTGACCACTCAGACCCAGGACTTCCATCTGCCCAAGGGGAGGTTGAGCAGAAGTAGTCAGGGACACAGACAAGGCATGGACAGAAAGGTCCCCAGGGATCTCTGTCTCCCTTCCCGTGTGATCCAAAGCCAGATAGTCTAAAACCAACCTGGTCAGACGAGAAGACATCAACAAGGGGGTAGGAGATGACCCCGTAGCCAGATGGGCAGGGGATGCAAGAAGCCCCAACTCAATCTGAGCCTTGAAAAAGGACATCATCATCCCCTCCATATTGGAAGGGAGTAAACTTCTGCAGGACCTAGAGGGGGCAGAGGACCTAGCCAGGGATGGGTGCCTAGATCACATGGACCTCCCTCTAAAGAACAAGATCTGTGCTTGGAGGAGAAAGTGGACCACCTTGAGCCCGAGGGGAATCCTCAGTAATGATTCTGGGATCTGGCACTGATTCTGGATCCGATGGCAAGGTAGGACCTGGGCTCTTGGATCCTACATGACCTGGATCTGAGGAAGCCAGATCCATGGCCCACCTGGATATAACCAGATCCAAAGGCCAAAAACCAGAAACCTTGGATCTAGGAGTGGATTCCCATGACCTCTTATCTGATGGCCTCACAGCGGAAGCCGCGGATCCAAGGGCATCGTGGATCTTAGGACCCAAGGGCATCGGATCCGACAAGGTCAAGGCTGGAGTTGGTCAGAGTCACTAAGGGTCTGACAGACTTGCCTTTGAGGAGGATGAGGACCCCGGAGGCAGGGGGTGCTTCCTTTTGTGCTCTGAGGGTCCAGACTTGGCAGGGGGACTGAGCCAAGGGACCCCTCTGAGCCAACCTTTTCAAAAGGAGTTTGTTTTGGTGCTAGACCAAAGCCCTGGGTTGAATGCAGCACAAATGTCACATTCAACCTTTAGGTGGTCAGTGCCCAAACAATAAAGCACTCCTCATGCAAAACAGGCTTCTTCCAACTGGATGAGGAGCACCATTTAAAACTGACAGGCTTGTCAGACATAATGGAAAAATGAGACTAAGCCAAAGGGGCATGCTAACTCGAGACTGGAGAATCAAGCAGAGGTTGGTACCAGAAAACACAGCCAAATAAACTACCTACAGTAAACACAAACAATAAACTACACCAAAAAACTACATAAAAAACTACTCTAGAAAGACTATAGCAACTACTACTAGAAGAAGGGTGCCAAAACAGAACTACACAACAAGAGTATAAAATGGGAGGGGAGGGACTAAACTACTGATAAAGAACAGAACTCTAATAATAACACACTAGGTAAACACTAAAAGAAATTCTATAAAGCAAAAATTTTGAAAAATAATGCTACTTATCCCACTACAGGAGCTGAGCCAAAGAAACATACGTCTGTTGCTGATCACTGCAAACAAGATCTGAAAGGTTAGAGAGCAGCAAAGGATCATGGGAATGAGAGGAGCTTGAGCCTAGAAGTTGTCTATAAAGTTGCCGGCTTGAGTCCCAAGTCAGATACAAGACCCAAGAGTGAGGAATAGTGACATGGATAACATCAGATGGACTATATGTCTTCTTGTCTCATCATATTCATGTTTGCAAGAGCTACATTTATACCTTCTCTAAAAACAAAAACTGCAAGGATTGGATAAACCATTTGTTTATGTATCTGCATTTTTACTGGGATAGTCCAACTTTGTAAAACATCTTCTCATTAGAGACATGGGGAAAAAGCTGCAGCTGCAGCTATTAGATAATGGAGACACAAGATCATTTATACATTCTTGTCAATATGCCAAAGGAAATTTTAGTGTGTGCTTATCATGCAATTACATTTCTAGAAGCTACTTTCTGTAAAACTCAGAGTATGTTTGCTCACTTCACTCTTCATGTGACAAGACACCCCCCTCCCCAAAGCTCCCAACCCATATATTCCAACTCCATGTTAACAAAAGAGTAAGGTATGTTTAGACTCCATTAATGTGAAAAGTGAACAGTAAAATAATTTTGCAATAAACTAACTCACAGAAGCCGCCATCGTGCAACTGTCTGGGTCCCATCATTTAAAACTGCACATTAGAAAAGCAACACACAATGAGATGCAGTTGACATAGCAGTGCTTATTAAGCAATTTTGTTTGTGAAAATATCTACTGACATTAGTATTCAGAGAGAAAATTATTTATACATAATTCTTATACCATATATAAACAGTAGAGTATACGGCAACATGGAATAAACAAAATAGTGAGACAGCCTCTGGGTTATCATATTGTAGGTATAACTAAGGCAGGAATTTCCATAGAACCAGTACAGTGAATGACTCACTGTCAGATACAATCTACTAGAGACACGTTGCCCTAATATCTAGGTCGGCTAAGGAATAGTTAAGAGGAAATTCTTGGGAAGTGCCAGGTCAGCCCTAGGAAAAGCTGATGCTGTGTCTGACTATGGCTGGTCAGTGAGCTGAGGCTTGGACAGGTAATGATGGATGACAGTGGGGCAACAGATACAGGTAAAGTATACAGACTGAATTTTAGTTAAGCAGTAGAAGAATCCTGCTTAGGACTTAGATGGAATTAGTCAGAAGGTGCACATCCAGTTAATCATTCAATGGATCATGAGGGGCATTTTGAATTGCTTATGGTGGGAGACTTGTGTGTAATGACTAGGGCAGAGTTCTATAATCTAGCTACATTTTCAATTTGAAATGCTGGGACCCACTAGAGTAAGTACCAAAACACAGAGACCAAATTACCAAAAAAAAAAAAAAAACAGACTTACATATACTGTCTGAGATTACCATTTCCCAGAACATTCCATTTTTTCAGGAGGTATGGTGAGCTCAGAGTTAGTATATTAAAGTTCAGGGTATAGGGGGCTTGCTCCCCCAATCAGAGGGTGCAGGAGGCTTACCCCCTAAAAAAGAGATTGAAAGGAAAACAGTGATGTTTGAGTTTCTCTCTTCTCCTGCAGTTTCTGTCTTTTTTCCACATATTAGTACTTAACAGTGCAAGGGCCTATGTTTCATTAGAGAGCCAGAGTCACCATGATGGCTATTTTTATTTATTTATTTATTTTACATTTTTTGACCGGGATAGTCCTACTGGATACATGTCCATTTTAAGTGGAGGCCCAGGGAGAAAAGCTCCAAGGTAGTCAGAGTCAAAATTATAACAATGAAGACATAATTACAGGCAAGTTATTTACAGAGAATACATGAAAAAACATGAGACAGACAAGTTCACAGGTAAAGTTATCCCTGGTTTAAGTCTGGGAAATACATTGACAATACGCAGAAAGTAATATATTATATACATTTATGAGGAGGGTTACCCAGGGTTGTTACAGTGGCAAAGCCAGTTTAGTGCCAGATGTCTGAGTTTGGTTTTAAATTGGCAAAGGGAGGAGAGCGAAGTAATGTCGGCTGGAATGAGATTCCAAACTATACCTGCAAAGAGGGCATCTCCAGCTGTATTGTTAATTTTGATTGTCTGAATTAGTAATTTGTTTGAGGATCTAAGCAGTCTCTGATTATTATGGGGGGGTGATAATATTCCTTAGGGATGGTATATTATCTGGATTATAGACAAATGTTTTAGCTATAGTCAGAAGGTTGTATTGAATCCCTACATCACAATATAGGTTGCCAACTGGCTCACTGACAGAACCCACACTGTAAAAGTTGCAGACTCCAAATCTGACTTCAAAGCCGTGACAAGTGGAGTACCACAGGGTTCCATCCTGGCACCTCTCCTGTTTGGTATCTACTTCTCTGAAGTACAGGCTAACACAGAAAGCCTCTGGCTAATGAAGTTCACAGATGATTGCAAACTAGGAGCCATTGTCAAGTCCCCAAATGATGTGGACATCCTACAGAAGGGCCTCGCTGAGACAGATGCCTGGTGTCAGAGGCATGACCTCAAGCTCAATGCCAAAAAGTGCAATGTCATCCCCTTTGATAAATACCCTGTACCCATGAACTACCACATAGGCAGCAATCTACTTAACACTGAATGTGTGATAAGAGACCTTGGGACCCAGGTGGACAGTAGTCTCTCCTTTGATAGTCACATCGCCACAGTAGTCAGGAAGTCCTTCTACGTGGCACACCTCATCATAAAAGGGTTCTCATCCAGGAAAAAACGAGGTCATTGTTCCCCTCTACTCGACACTCATTAGACCCATTATAGAGTACAACACTCCTTTTGGAATGTACCTCACAAGACATCTGCAGCAGCTGGAAAGGCCACAGAAGTACCTCACAAAGAGGATTACTGGCCTCAAGCAAATGCCCTACACTAGCCACCTCAAAAAACTCCAGTTTTACTCTGCAGCATATCGCCTACTTCAAGGTGATCTCTGCCTAATATATAAAGCTATGTCAAATCCAGAGCTGTTGGACATGCTACACCTAAAGAAATCCCAATACTTCCAAGCTGCACGCTTTAGGGACCTACACCTTGTCACCATAATAAACAGGACATGCTGGTGGGATAGATTCCTGTCCCAGAGGACTTCCCATACTCTGGAACAGGCTACCCATCTATGTCAAGCAAAGTTCTTCATTAGCACTCTTCAAGAAAAATCTTGATGAGTGGATGGGAAATAGGAAATACACCCCAGGGATCACTTTTGTGTCTCTGCTCGACAGTGTCACAGGAAAATATCTTTCTTGGGTGGCATAAGCCAGGGAACCTTGTTGGCTAGGCTTACGTAGGCCCTTGGGCTGATAGCCTAGTACCTACCTATGAACCTATGAACCTATGATTAGACTGGGAAGTTCTAGCCACCCAAGCTGTTTGAGATTAATGCAGTGGTGTGTTTGAAATGGCAGTCCAGTGTCAATCCTGTCAATGTGATTGTAACAGGATGACAATCTATTTAGGATCGACTTGTTTAGAGAAATGGGGGGAGGCATTTAGAAGTATTAAGATTAGGTGGGTGTGGACTATGGCAATCCTGCCTGGAGGGGTTAGGAAGGCTTTTATTCTATACAGTGATACTAGTTTCTTTATTGATGTTCTTGATTAATTGAATGACATGCAAGTCAAATTTTAGGTTATTATCAATAATGACTCCTAGAAGTTTTGTAGAGGGGTTGGGGGAGATAACAGTGCTATCCTTCGCATTAATGTTGAAGGTAAAAGCAGCAGACCTTTGTAGGTGAGAAAAACAGCATTTTGTTTTTCTTTTTTATTTAATAACAGTTGACATTCAGCGAGCCAGTTTTCTATGGTATTAAAGGTGGACTGGGTAGCAAACCTCAATTCCGAAGGAGATGTAGCATAACAAAACATGGTGGAGTCATCAGCATATTGGATACAGCTGACGTTTGGGATGACAGTGTGTAGGTCATTAATAAAGTTGGAAAACAGTAGAGGCCCTAATATTGAGCCTTGTGACACTTCAAGGGTGTTTGGTAGAAGGTTAGAGTGTTTGTCTTTCCAGCGTACAGCCTGCTGCCTCCCATTGAGGTGGGATTTAAACCATAGAAGGGCTTTGGAATCTAGATAGAAGGTTTTCAGGGTGTATGACAAAAGTTGGTGATCTAACATATCAAACACCTTGGAGAGATCCAAGAAGAGGGCAGAAGAGATATAATTGTTGTTACGGTTGTTGTTTATGGTATTGGTGAAAGCCAAGAGGGCCGAGGTTGTGCTGTGATGTGGTCGGAACACATGTTGGGTATCAGCCATGAGGTGATTTTGGATTAGGTGGTGCATGAGTTGCTTGTGTACACATTTTTCCATTATTTTTGCCAGTGGGGAAAGTAGAGCAATTGGTCTATAATTGGAGAAATTCATGGAGGATCCTCCTTTGTGTAATGGGGGTTACATAGGCTGTTTTCCATAAGGTGGGAATTTTTGCCTCTGTTATGTTCCGATTAATTAGAATCAATATAGGACAGGCAATGGCATCAGCTGATTTTTGGAGGTACTCGGTGGGGAGTTGGTCAGCGGCAAGTGTGGTGGGTTTTAATTTTTTTAGGAGAGAACATAGGAGTGATGTGGGCACTGGTTGGAGGCTAAATGAGTGTTGGTTTAGAGGGGTGATATTATCAGGGCCGGCAGAGCTAGGAGGTAGTTGGCTAGCTAGGGTTTGAATTGTTTCAGTAAAGAAACAGTTAAAGCAGTCTGAGACATCCTGTGGAGATTTATCAATGGTAGCAGCAGGGATGGGGGTGTTTGTTTTTCCAGGGTGAAGTAGATTGTTCAGGCATGCCCAGAACTTCTGAGGATTGTTCTGGTTAACTGTCGGTAAATTATGGTAGTATTGTTTTTTGTCTGTTAGAGAGGATTTTTGGTTTCATTCCTAGCTTGCCTGTATTTAACATGATCATGGGGGTCTTTAGTGGAGCACCATAGGGCCCATAATTTGTTTCTGCTATTGATTTTTTTGCCTCATCTCTTTAGTAAGCCATGGTGCAGTTTTAGATTTTGTTTGATTCGAGCAGGCAGGAGCATGTAGATCTAGGATTTCAAGAAATTTCTTGTTAAAATATGCAACTCTCTCCTCCAGGGGGAGGTGTTTTAGCATAGACCAATTACAGGAGATATGTTCATGTTGGAATTTGGCAGGGTGAAAGTCTTTATTGTTTCTGACTTTTCTGATTATGGGAAGTTGTGGGATAATGGCTTTTTGCTTAATGACATAAGTGAGGAGGTGGTCACTTAGGTTATTGGGAAGAGTATCCACAGTATACAGTTGTGGGTTGCTATTTACAAGAACCCAATCGAGTATGGTTTCTTTTTGGTTGGGTTTACCTAGCCTCATTAGGGTAGTTATGGTTTGTGTGAAAGCATGCAGGTTAATATGGATAGAGGGGGATTGTGAGGAACAGGTGCCCCAGTCTATGTTAAAGTCACCAAGCAGTAGAGTTTCTTGGGGGTAGTGACATGATAGCCAGTGGAGGGTGTCTTCAAGTTTGTCTATGTTGTTGCCTGGGGGATGTACATACAGATGATTGCATTTATTTTTGTTAAGCTGTAATCTTTTGGCAAAAATCTCATAGTTGTTGATCTGAGGTGGCTGATTAACAATTCTGGTCACATTTAACTCAGATTTGTAAAGTATAGCTACCCCACCACCCTTCCTAGAAACATGATCCACCCTGTGTATATTACACCCAGGAGGCAACACCTCATTATCAGTTGTGTGAGGTTTTAACCAGGTCACTGATAGAGTATTTCCAGGGAGTGGACACCTAGGAGAGCATGCAGTTCATGTATCTTATTTTATTATTAATGCTCCTAATATTAAGGTGACAGGCCAGGAGAGAGTTTGTTGGTCTACTAATTCTAGTTTGATAGTCTAGGTTGCAATTGGATGGGGTATATTCATCAGAGGTGGATGGATCGGGGGTAGGGTGAATGTCACCACTGAGTATGAGGCTGGGTTTGTACTTAGTAATAAGCCTCAGAAGTTTAAGAGTTTGTAGTATTGTCTTGATCTAGGGCTGTGGTGCCTGGGTTTGGTATGCTGAAAGAGTGAGCAAGGGACTGAGTTGTTTCCATTTTTATGGGCATGGTTGAAGGTGGGATGCTTTATCTCTGGAGTGATAGTATCACCTTTAGGGTATTGATAACCAATAAGCATATGGTTTTTGTACAGGGTGAGTACATATGAGCCTAGCAGAATGGGTAGTAAATAGTATTGGGACATTATGAGAGAAGGAGAAAGGTAGCTGGGATCAGTTGTTTGACTGACACTGTAGTACAGGAACTGATGACCAATTTAGGTATATTAGAGTGGGAGGAAAGAGTATGTAAGTAAGAGCTGATAGGAGGAGGAACAGGGTGGAGAGGGACTGGGGGTGAAAGCTGATAGGGTATTGTAGTAAGGGTGTGGTTAGGTACCTATAAATGTAGAGGTACTGGGGTGGGTGGGAATTGGGAGCAGGGAGTGGAGCAGAGTGAGCCGCAGGCGAGCGCAGCTGGGCAAATACAGACTGTAAGTGTTTCCTTATGCTTAGGTAACTTTATCGTAGTCTTTTAAACCAAGTTTACACTAAATGTATGTTATGCTGTATTTTTAAACTGCTTTTAACACTAGGTTGTAGACTAGGGTTAGACTGTAATTTGTACACTTGCAAGGGGTTTGTAAACTACAGGTTATGGGGGCAGAGTGCAATTTTCAGGGCTAAGAGCTTTAGACCCAGGTCAGCAACTTACAGAATATAGTATTACAGTGCATTTTAAGTGCAAGTGTTTCCTTATGCTTAGGTAACTTTATGGTAGTCTTTTAAGCCAAGTTTACACTAAATGTATGTTATGCTGTATTTTTAAACTGCTTTTAACACTGGGTAGTAGATTAGGGTTAGACTGTAATTTGTACACTTGCAAGGGGTTTGTAAACTACAGTTTATGGGGGCAGAGTACAATTTTCAGGGCTAAGAGCTTTAGACCCAGGTCAGCAACTTACAGGATATAATATTACAGTGCATTTTAAGATATTAACCTTAGCTAATTGAAGGACTGACTTTGGTGAATAGTTGGTGGATACTGGTTTTCAGAGTAGCTTTCTTCAGTTAGGAGATTATTTTACTAAGTTAATTAGAGGGGGTCTTTGGTTTGGGGCTATTTGATTGGGTTGTTAAATTGGGGAGGACTTTGCCATCAGAGTAGGGCATGATTTTAGTATTTTGCTAGTAGTGCAGCTTTCACAGAGAATACAAAAGATAATGTCAACTACTTTTAGGTGAGAAAAGGCAAGAATATTGATTAGCTCTAGCCAGTTTAAGTTTCTATCTACTTGACAATGGTGTTTTGCATCACAAATAATATGCCATGCATAATGTTGTCAATATAAAAAAATAAGCGTATGGCTTCTATAAAACTCTGACATTTATCTTAGCAGTTGTTAAAGTTGGTTCAGTCTAACTGTTCTTGGGAATCTGCAACTTCATTAAAGAATTGCCTATCTTAAAATAGAGTATTACAATGCATTATGAAACAAGAACCTTTTCTATAATGTACCAATATGTCTTGTTCAAAATCTAGTTTGGCTTCTTTTACATAGCATTACCTTATTATGGTGATGAACCTCCATGAAAACCATAAAATGACACTACTATTCTATACTGTACTGTTTGCTAAATATGTGTTGTTTATGGATCTAGGTTATCTAGAAAAGCATAACCTGTCAGAATGATAAAACAGTTGAAAAAGTCATCTGATGGTAAAACAGCTAAAATCAATTTACTGGGGGTGAGGGTATTAAACCCTTTCATCTAATCTCCCATTTTTTGCATCTTAAATAAAATAAGATAATTAAATAAATCTTAAATATATTCAGAGCAGAACAGTTGCAAAGCATGGTATCTAATGTAATAGCAAGCAGTAAAAATAATTACAGAGAACAGTTTACATTAACAAGAAATTTTAGCTTTTCAATTTCATCTCTTAGTTTGTATCTGCATATGTGAAAAAATATTCTGTTCTATTCCTTCAAAGTATACTGTTTTGCAAGAAGCAAATATTAGTTGAATAAGCCATATCAGTAAGTGGGTGCATATTAAATCAGTGAAAACTCACTTCAACAAATGGCATTTCATCAGAAATGCTGTTCATTGAATTCCTCTCTTGTGAGGTCACAAATACCAGGCATTTACACGTTTCAGAGTAGGTGGAAAATCTGGCCAACTCAGAAGCATGTTCACTATAAGGGTACCCTACTTTAAGAATGGGTAAAAGCAGTTTGTTATGTCTGCTGTAATCGACTGATAATCTTTCCTCCATGTACTTCCCTGTTTTTTTTTTCTTTTTTGTTTTTCTGGCTGCAGTGCAAAGTTTGGTAGTGTCTGCTACCAGATGTGGCCATGGCAGCAGCTTCATAATGGAACTTACCTGGGTAAACTACATTGAATGAGAGGAAGGAAGTCTTCAGTCTAGTACATAGGATATTATAGTGGAACTGTATTCCCACATGGCCATGACATAAGGACATTCCCTAAATTTATATCTTATATCTGTCATATCCGCCACACACCCCACTTACTGCACTTTGACGGTTTATTATACCCTAATTTTATTCTTTGAACTGAAGTTTGGTATTTTTATGTATAAACAGGAGAAAATGTGCAATAATTTAAGAATTTTGGGGAGTCTGAGCTATCCCTCATCATTCTCAGACTCCCACAAAGACTTAAATTCTTGCACATTTGCTGAAGTAGTGTGAGACACGTTTGTAAGGTGAGAATCTTGTACAAGTATGCTGGATTGAAAGGAGCTGAGAAGTTTGGAGAGTGAAGGACTTTGTACATATATTGTTGAAAGGGGTACATGCCATGTGTGAATAACCTATCTCCCCATATTTATTATAATCAGCTTCAAGATCAGTAGAAAAAGGGGTAGAGCCCATTAAGGAGTTACCAACTAGCCATCATATTCAGCCAGTTCACACAGTTCACTGGGTTAATTCATCCATCTATCCTACTTCCACTTTTATTACCAATTTTAAGCTGGGTTGCACAACAAATCCCTATTGAGGCTTCTAAACATTTATAAAAACTACTGCTATGAGGGTAGTGCAAACTGGCAGAGTACACAAGATAAACATTTATAACACTATGGGAAATATATTCAGAATTATTATCCTATGTTGCACTTCATTTTCACCTTCAGTTGTTTATAGTTCTTACAGGTCCACTAATCATACCTTGGGTCAATAAACCATTTCTCTAACATGTTGTATGTGTTTTTATTTGTTAATGCATTTGCATTTGTGCCCTTTCATTTCACTGTATTTCTTCTCAACATGCAACTGACTCAGTGGGTCTCATGATCAGTGTGTTTTAAACACATCGGTCATTTAGCTAATTCATCAAAAATGACTTGGCCAGAGTTATAACTGTATTGTGGAAAACTTGTGTATCAGTCTATTCCTACCTTGTGTCGGTCTAGTGAAGATAAAAACTCCAAGTCTGTGGTATCAGATATCCCTCCATGTAGTATCAGGACCTTGTAGTCAATAATTGTTGCTAAGGGTAGCCAGCTGAAGACCTCCTGAAGAAGCTGTAAAATCTCTCTACCATGAGACTGGAAGATAAGTACATTTGTTAATTAGTATAATAACATGTATTTTTTATAATACTGCACACACCTGCCTACTCAAAATATTATTCTCTATAAATCTGCTAGAATAACTTGCATATAGCATAACTTGCACTAAAAAAAAATTTTATGCACCTTCAGATCTTTTGCAAACATTGGTTAACAGGCTTCACTCAATACACTCACAGGCATGCACTTCAGCTACGGTGCCGCACCATGGACATACTGTTGTCGCATAGTTAATGTCATAGGCTTGCTGCAGTCATGACTTTATAAGTAGTAGATGATTAATATTCATGGATGTATAATGAATTCACAGTTTACTGCTGCACAGAGAACTACCCAATATTAAATTTTGAGTAAATAGGTGGTAAAACCATAATAGTGCCATAGCATGTTGGCTAAACTTAAAATAAAAAATGTGATTGACTTCAGAACATCTACGGGTTCATAATGGATTCAAGCATTAATTTGGTCACTGTATCCATCTAATCACTTAAATTACATAGTATTCTTCAATAACACATGACAGCAAAACCAGGAAGAACAACATTAAAAAAATGTAACATATTGTTAGAGTAACATATCATTAGAGTTTTCATATACTGATAGCAGATAAATCATTATTATGCAGATAACCATACTAAACAGACTGGCTATTATTGGGAATGCCATTATCAGAGTATCCAGAAAGGTTCTGAGGCCCAGTGCTACAGGCAGCATAGGCATCACATTTGGAAGGGCTGATACTGATTAACAGGATCTATCCAAAAGGGTGTTACTATACTTAGAGAAGTTGTTTGCAAAGTTACGTTGCAAGTTTTTCGCATTATTTTTTGCCAATATTTGAAAAAAATATTTCATCTGCTGGAAATGGAGTCAGTATTTATGGTGTTAAACAAGCATATCTGCATGGGTTTGATGACTGAGGCCTTCATATGGTACTCTGTCATTATTATCAAGCAATACTACTTAATTACTAGTCATTTGAAAATAAACTAGTCTTTTCTCCTCCTCACTTTATAAAAGTATTCTTAGTAATTTTTTCAGCAGCTCAATCTCTTCCTATTTATATATTTGCTTTAATAAATCCAACTTTGTTAACAGCATGCACTGCAACCATAAAACAAAGTCTATGTGAGCACACTGTTCACAAAGCATCAGTTACTGCGGTGGGACAGCTTATGTAAAAAAGAAAAATAGAGGGTCACTGATGTCACTCACATCTCTACTGTGTGGTCCACCAAAATATGTTCCAAATTTTAAAATGTAGATAAGACAGGAAAAAACACTGGACTATTTGCAAGGTATTTGAAAAGTGAAGGGGTAGGTGGTAAGACATTATATTGTGCCAACAAAAAACAAGTAATCACTGTGGTATCCCCGAAGTCTCAAAACAACCCATTAAAGTGTAGTGGGTCTAAAAACAAAACAGTCTAAGATACTTCTCTGTGTGGAAGATTTTCAGTCCATATATTTCTAGTTAATCACTGTATATTAATCAGATGTCTGATCTGATTAATATACAGTGATTAACTAGAAATATATGGACTGAAAGTCTTCGACACAGAGAAGTTTCTTACACTGTTTTGTTTACATTATATTGAGCCCTATATAGGCTACATGTTTGAAATGTGCATTCTTCTGAGTGCAGTGGTCGTACGGAAGGTTTTGGAATGAAGAAATAGCAGTTATATCACCAACCAGAGCTTGTGGTAAATTTGCAAATTTGCACTACAATTGCCTGATTTCAGCAGGAGACAATAAACCTTAATAGTATCTGCCCAGTAAGTGCATTCCACATTTTGCCTTTCTTCCAGCTACGTTTTCTCTCTTTCCATTTCATTTTTTCTTGAATGCCCTCCTGAATGGCTCTATGGATTATTTTTCCCTCCACTTTTCTGGCACTTAATTCCATGAGTGTCAATCCTTTCTATAAAGACATACTTTTACAGATCCAAAGAGTAGTGTTGGACCCTGCAGTCTCTTGCTAGTGCCCCCTTCCCCTTTAAATTTGGTTACAGATGCGATATTCTTCCATGGTGCCATGCAGAAATGTACATAAACCCCTAACAGTATCTCAGATTTTAGCAATGATCTACAAAGGATGGGAACTCTGCCACTTCAGTAGTAGTAGTAATGGTAATATAAAACAGTTATGAAGTATTTGGGAGGGCATGGTCCCCTGCACCCCCAAATGTGGAGGACTGCACCCTCAACATGATGGGCTGCATTCCCCACTTACTTGACTTACCTCAAAGCATACAGCATCAGGAAAGAGAAAATACTTGTAATTCCTTCTCCCCTGCTGTCTTATGATCTTGCTCTAGTTATGCATGTATTGGGGGGTGCAAACTCCCTCCAAACCAGTAGCATGGGGAACAGACTTAATCTAGCAAAATCATTGGCTTGTCTTATTGATTAAACTTATATGAAGTCAATATATGAAAGCCATTGTTTGACATATTAATGAGACGCTGCACTGTTAGTGGAATTGCAGCTTCACTATGAATGGTTGATAAGTCAAGCCGTGATGAATTGGGTTTCAGTCAATTCAAGTAAAACCATTTTATGGGCTCGTTCTGTAAGTTAATGCATGCCATTGGTATGGTTTACATCCAATCAGATTTAAGATTTCTAAATCCATTTTTAAAATTTTTTAAAAACATTGCTTTATCATATTTAGTCTGTCACAAGTAATACCACAGCAGCACAAAATCATATCAGAGGCAGACATGGCTCATGCCACTAAGTCTTCCAGCCAGATCTTTCAATATTTATTTCCATAATAGCCATTCATATGCTTTTTGGAATTTATAACATTGCAGTTTTCCCTTAATGAAACTGCAACTGTATTCCATTTGCCTACCGCTCTATATGAGAACCAGTTAATATTTCTACTTTTTACCACCCTTTATGAGAACTAGTTAATGTTTATATTTTCCACCTTTTATAAGAACAATTAACTCTATTTTTTTTTATTTAGAGCTTCATTGCCCACCTTACTACTGTATGCTAGCCCTAATCATGCCTCCACCCCTAACCCTACCTTGCACCTTACCATTAAAGAACCCTTTCCATAACACTACCACTAAACAACTCAGGCTCGGGTACATCCGCCATCAAAAACACAACACTAAATGTATTCCCTTGCCTAACTCTTACTCTAACCATAACCCACGAACAGTTGCACATTCCATGCCTTAATACTAACACACTTCCCTGTGTCTACATTCTGACCTGTCTGCATTCTAATACAGTCATTATGAGTTTCTGCATTCTGAATGACAACCACAGACTGATACCAAGTTTTCCAAACCTCAAGACCTTGGTGAAGTTTATCAGGTTTATTTATTTATTTATTTATTTAACTAACATTTGTTTACCAGGAAAGTCTGACTGGACACAAGTCCTTTTTCAGTGGAGGCCCGGGGAGAAATGCTCCAATTATTATAGTCATTTAGAAGAAAACTCAATCATGGCAATAGAACAAAAGGGTAACAAAAGAAAGTCATATGGAACAAAGGCTCATTTCTTGTTAAAAAAAGTCATAATGGAGAACTGTAAAAAGGGGAAGAATATAACTATGTCATAAAAGCATTTGACAGCATACCACATTCATGGATAAAAGAGTGCTTACAAGTGTGTAAGACACACCCTACACTGATCAATTACATTATAGCGACTTGAAGCAGTGGCAAACCACTTTGTGAGTGATGATAAAGGACAAATTATTATTCCCAGGTTAAAAGTTCAAAGGGGAGTATTCCAGGATGGCTCTTTGTCAACACTGCTCTTTTGTCTTACCCTTAAGCATTCTACTTAACAGATTTGGTCATGGCTACAATTTGGCTCCCAGAAAACAACAAAGTGTAAAGACTTACCTTCTTCTTTGTGGATAATTTAAAACTATATAGTTCATCAGACAAGGAATTGAAAGCAAAACTACAAGTGATCAAAACTTTCTCAGATGATATAAGAATATCATTTGGTCTTGATAAATGTGCAAAAGCTGCATTTAAAGCAGGAAAGCTGCAGCACCAAGAAAATATCTGTCTGGGACAGGAATGTGATATAAGGGAACTTGAGCAAGAGAGAGAGTGTATAAATATTTGTGAATTGGTGAAGGGTCAACAATAGAAGATGAACAAATGTGAATAAAACTTAGTAAGGGATATTTTAGAAGACTAAAATTAATATTGAAAACAGCTTTGACATCTAGGAGCAAAGTCCAGGCAATAAACCAATTTGCTCATCCTGTCATAACTTACAGTTTTGGATTGATTGACTAGCCCCAAAAGGTACTGGATAAGTTGGACAAGAAAGCAATACAAATGTTCCATGCTTATCAAATGATTTAAAAAAATCAGTGTGTACCAAGATTATATATTCCCCGTTCTGAAGGAGGTATGGGCCTCCTCAAAATTGATTACATGTATAGATCTGCAATCACAGGACTGCATACATATCTGCTGACCTCACAAGATCCAAACGTAGTGAAAGTTTTAAAACATGAGGCAAATAAGTCTAAGGTGACTTCCCTGCTTAGTTTAGCGGAAGCACATCAGCATCAAGCAGGAATGGAAATCAAACCAGAAGTAGCTAAAAATCAGGCAGCAACCGAATGTGCCAAAAAAAAAAAAAAAAAAAAAACAGAAGAAACAATATAAGGTAAAGGATCAGAAGAGAAGACAAGAAATGTGGAAACTGCATAAATATAGTTGCAAGTACAGAAAACTCTTGGAACAACTTCATGCTGATCAGGACTGAATTAAGGAATAGTTAAGGAGAAGTCAATTTAAACCAAAAGACAAAAGGTTAATATTGGCATTCTAGTGGTTCATAAAGCCCATTGAACATGTAAGAGAAACAGAAAAATGCAGGTTTTGCAAAACAGTCACACATCTTGTTGTTGGGTATGATACACTCGTGGCAAAAGGACTGTACACTGAAAGGAATGATAATGTGGCAATATTGCTACATTGGGGATTGTGCAAACATTATAATATTGAGGTAGCTGAGAAGCATTGGAAACATGAGCAACAAAGCATTACAGAAAATGATGAAGTTTACACATGGGATTACCCATTATCAACAGCTCAAAAAATAGATGCGAGAAAACCAGATATAGTACTCCAGGAAAAGAAGACAGAAGTAGCATTGATCATTGAAATTGCTACACCCAGTGACTATGGTGTCTTGTGTACAGAGACACAAAGTCATAAAATACCAGGATCTACAGGCAGAAATGAGGGCAATGTAAGAGAAGGATACCCAGACAGTTCCAATAGTAGTAGGAATAATGGGTCTTATAAAAAAGAATATGCAATCATACTTAGATATGTTACCAATACATGTAAATCCATACAAATTGCAGAAGGAGTCATTATTGGGCACATTGCAGGTGCTGCAAAGAGCTCTTCTGGCTAACATCAAAGATTGAAACAATACTAATTTCAGGAACTTTAATCATACTTTGACTTAGGAATGGCATCCATTCCAGTCATGGTATTGGAAACATAAAAGACTTGGAGAAATTAAACAGAAAGTCATAAAACACCATGATATGCAAGCAGAAACTAGAGCAATGGGGGATAAAGACATTTAGAAAGCTTAGATAGACATAGGAGCAACAAGGTTAATAAAAAAGAATTTTCAGGCATACTTAAATCTGCTACATGGTACCTAACTATATCTGAACTGCAGAAGAAGGGAATTCTGAGTACATTGTAGGTGCTGCGAAGAGCACTATTGGAAAACATCAAAGACTGAAGCAGTACTAATTTCTTGAACTCTAAACATCCCTGACTCAGGAATGAATCCATTCTTGCCACAGTATTAAAAAATATTCAGTGAAATTAAAACAAAGGGGGAACCTTTGCACAACACTCCATGACTTCTCCCCAGGAAACCAAACCAAAAACAGCCAGCACCATTCTTTAGCTTTCCAATAATAATTTAATATATTAATATTTCACATAAAAGCACATCCTGCATACCATTTTTGGCTATAAGCCTTTATCAGTGGATAATAAACACTCATTACATCACATTTAAGTACCCATATCCCAACCCCCATTGGTTATTATAACTGCTCATTAAGCCCTGGTGCACACAAAGCACCCAATTTAATATCTATATCTACAACTATATCTGAACTACAGAAGAAGGGAATTTTGAGTACATCATAGGTGCTGCGAAGAGCACTATTGAAAAACATCAAAGATTGAAGCAGTACTAATTTCTTGAACTCTAATCATACCCTGACTCAGGAACAAATCCATTCTTGGCACAGTATTAAAAAATATTCAGTGAAATTAAAAAGGGGGGGGGCTTCTGCACAATGCTCCATGACTTCTCCCCAGGAAACCCAGAAACATCAGCCAGCACTGTCTCAAGCATCATCCACACCAGTGTGTCATTATCCAAGTTTTCTTCTGCTGACATCATTATTTTACTCCATCACCCTCCATTTCCATGATATCTGCAGAAACCTCTGCCTGCTCTTTCACTACTCATACTCCTGCCTTAGTTGTTGTTGTCCTACATGCCACATCTAGAGGAGTGGGGATCGTTCCTTGATCTTGCTTCTTAAGCACTATTGCTTTTTCAATGCACTTCTTTGATGAGGCCCAAGGGATTGCCATGCAATGGGCATCTACTATGGGTGTGTCTTGGTATGTCTTATACTTTCAAAAGTGGCATCCCCTCCATCTGCTCTACCCATTAAAAACAAGCACCTTCATTTTCCCTTGTGCTCACTGTAAATTCTAAGTAGAGATCCCACCCCAGGCATGCTTCCCCATAGAGCTCACTGTAAATTGCACATAGAGATCACACCCCAGGCATGCATACCCATAGTGCTCACTGTAAATGCTAAGTAGAAATCACACCCCAGGTGTGCATCTCCATAGTGTTCACTTAGAATTCTAAATATAAATCACACCCCAGGCATGCATCCCCATAATGCTCACTGTAAATTCCAGGTAGAGATCACACCCCAAGCATGTATCCCCATAGTGCTCACTGTAAATTCTAAGCAGAGATCATACCCCAGGCACTGCCTCTCCCTCCTCCCCAACCAGCTATGTCCAGTGTCCAAGCAGTCAACTGCATTTTGTAAAGCTGAGTTTTAGTCAGATTTTTCTTACTATGCCATGATGTTGACATACAATGTCAATGATGTCATATCTTAGTACCAGAACATATAATATTCACCTCAAAAAGTGTTAAGACTACTCCCAAGAAAATGTACCAGTTTATAGGTTCATAGGTAGATACTAGGCTTTTGGCCCAAGGACCTACATAAGCCTAGCCAGCAAGGTTCCATAGCTTACACCACCCAAGAAAGTTATTTTCCTGTGTCACTGTCCAGCAGAGACACAGAAGTGATCCCCAGAGTGTATTTCCTATTTCCCATCCACTCATCAAGATTTTTCTTGAAGAGTGCTAATGAAGAACTTTGCTTGACATAGATGGGTAGCTTGTTCCAGAGTATAGGAAGTCTCTGGGACAGGAATCTATCCCTCCAGCATGTCCTGTTTATTGTGGTGACAAGGTTTAGGTCCCTAGAGTGTGTAGCTCAGAGGGATTGGGATTTCTTTAGGTGTAGCATGTCCAACAGCTCTGGGTCTGACATAGCTTTATATGTTAGGCAGAGATCACCTCGGAGTAGGCAATATGCTACGGAGTAAAGCTGGAGTTTTTTGAGGCAGTCAGAGTAGGGCATTTGTTTGAGGCCAGTAATCCTCTTTGTGAGGTACTTCTGTGGCCTTTCCAGCTGCTGCAGATGTCTTGTGAGGTACATTCCAAAAGGGGCATTGTACTCTATAATGGGTCTAATGAGTGATGAGTAGAGGGGAACAATGACCTCTTTTTTCCTGGATGAAAACCCTTTTATGATGAGGTGTGCCATGTAGAAGAACTTCCTGACTACTGTGGCAATGTGACTATCAAAGGAGAGACTACTGTCTCAAAGTTCCATATCTGAACATCACTGATCAGTTCTTAAAAAAAAACTAATTGATTCTTGGTTCAGCAAAGAGCCCCCATGTTTCTTGTTTCCTTCCTTTTCCAACTGATTAACCAAAACTCTTTAAGAGAAAATATCTACAACCCCTGGTCTTATCCAAACCATGACCCAACCCTACACTCAGTCATTTCCAGCATAAAATGCAGCAATCATAGCTTTTATGTAGTCAGCCCCTTAATATGGCAATCCATACCTCTTTCTCTCTTCAGAGCACCTCATTGGCCCTTTTCAAGAGAAATATTGATGAGTGGATGGGAAATAGAAAGTTCACCCCGGGGATCACTCCAGTAGTTCTACTTGATAGAGGCACCGGGATCTAACGGCGGCATGATGCCAGGGCACTTCTGTGGGCTAGGCCTGTAAAGGCTCCAGGGCCATTGGCCTAGTACACACCTACGAACCTATGAACCTATATACTACAGCTGAGAGAAGCCATTAAGCTTTGCCCAGCAAATGAGGCCTAGTGCCACTCCTTTATGACCACTGATTTAGCCTAACCCCTGACAGGAAAAGCTACTCCTTCACTACAGTTTCTCCATATCCCTTTCTGAAATGACCGCTCAGACCACTTATCACCCCCTTACCCTTCATCCCACCTTTCTATCCACATCGCACATATCTCTCCCACATCCTGCAAATCCTACCATCTCTCATTTATAGTCTCTCACTCTGTCTTCAAGTAAGTAAACTGAACACTAATTAAGAAGCTGCTCAGTATTACAGTCTGGCAATGTGTAACAGCTTCCTTGACACAGTGTACAACCAGATTAATGTAGCACTGACCTTTCTCTTACAATGTGTTTGCACTGCTACAAATTTTAGTTTCCAATGTCTAATGTTCAATGCTTGAAGCTTTCTACCATGTTGTTCTACTATTTCCATTTGTGGTTTTCTTATACCTACATCAAGCCTGAAATTGGTCTTTTTGGATCAGTACTCTACCTGGTTTGCAACAATTAATAAATAAAATAGTCTTTTTTTCCAGACACATTGAGTAAAACTTAGTTACTGTAATGGCATTCAAGAAAGGTAGAACTGTATGTGTAAAAGATAAAGAAATGACATAAATGTATTCCAGAATCATAGAATGATAGATGTACTGGGGAAACTATTAATTTAATCAGCCTTTGACTTACTTGGACTGTTGTTTTTGTCTCTAAAGTAAGGGGATATGTGTGTGTATATATTATATATATATATATATATATATATATATATATATATATATATATATATATACACACACACACACACACACACACAGATATATATATTATATATATATATATATATATATATATATATATAAAATATATATATATATATATATATATATATATAGACAGAGATATATATAGATAGAGATATAGCTATAGATATATGTATATGTTGAACTGCCAGAACATTGAACCACATATGGCCGAGACCATATGCATGAAACCTCGGAACATCAAAACCTAGATAAAAAAATACTTTTTTTTTGCTGCAGCAGGGGGGGCTATGCTCCCCTGCAACCCCCACACCCCCTGCTACTTAAATATACCAACTCTGAGATCGCACATACATTGAAGTGAATCGGAATTTTTCCCTAAGGTGATCTCCATGGAAACAGATTGATGTTCTAAAAAATGATGTTTTCTTCTTGGTGATCCATGGTTTGATGTTCCGGCCATTCAACAATCTGAAGAGTATATATATATATATCTATATATATATATCTATATATATATATATATATATACATGCATGCATATGTAGAGAGAGAGTATAGGTCATCATGCAGTCTTTTTAACATGCTCTGAATACAATTAACTGTGGCAAAAGAAGTTAGTCTGTGAAGAGTGAAGAATAACAATGTTAAAATGGATAAGTGCCATGTGTCTGTGTGATGGGAAGGGCACATTATGTACTCATGCTATTATGCTGTTGTTATGGCTGTAAGCTTACACTGTGATGAAAATAAGGAACACAAGGTTTATCTTAGAATTCATCTATATAGTAACAGTGGAGGTATAACAGTTTGAAGATAATAATAAATGCTGCAAGAACAGTATGTTATCACTGAGCTAAAGTATAAATGCATCAGTTTCCAGCTCATTTCAAAGTGCACTATCCAGTAACACAGCCTAGTCTTAATGATCTAGATGCCTGCCATTCACCTACCATTACATTATGGTCAAAGATCAAACAAAATAACTGACTTCTCTATTGACAGTGGTCATAGCTATGTAAACAAATGCTTAAGGGGTTGCAGAAGTGAAATATTAACAGGTTTAAAGCAAATCATCTAAAAAAGTCCATAGGCAAAATGCTAAGTATTGCCCTGATGCCATTTTGTGTGCACTGATCATGATGGAAATGAATGTGCCAGAATATCCAATTCCAGTAATATTTTCCTAATCAAGCAGTGTTATTCAGTAACAATCCGATGATATGCACAGAGAAGTATATGAAACGTTAAGCAGTTCAGTGAAGAAAAAGTTCTGCATAAACTAGTGATATGGTAACTGATGGGCAGGCTACAAGTTACATGATGGTCATTGGTCATTGCCTGACTTTTCCTCCTTCCTCTCATTGTCACTGGTGTTACTAATACTGCTGGCAGAACTGACACTAACAGCAAAAATCAGAACAATACCAGGGGTCACTTAGCAGTATTATGCAGTTTGGGTATGAAAAAAATACAGCTCAACATTTTTTTTGGAGCCTAGGGATTGTTTTAAAGAAAAGATCTTAATTTTTAATTTTCTTCAAGAAAATGTTAACATCAGAAATATTGATTCCCTGTAGTCACAGACAAATAAACTGAATTACAGATATTGCCACTTGCCAATAGAAATATAGATATTTACTGGTCATGTAGACTTGGACTTTCAATTGGCTGTATTTTATTGTTTGCTTCTCAGGGCTTGCACTACGCTATCACAATAGTTATGCTGTAGGGACTAGCTGCCGATGACTGAGCTAAGTGAAAAAAGTAAAGGCAAATCCTTCACCTACAATTTTATTCTTGCTTAAGAGGAATTTGCAAAAAAAAATGTGACAACGTACTTTAATCTGTAAGCTATATCACAGGTTTTATTTGTTTATCTCTGTTGTATGTTATCATATTTGCTAAGCTCTCTCCCTTTTACAGTGTTGTCTTGCACCAGCCATACACATATGAGAGGATAACTATTGGAAATGCATGAGTTCAGGTTTTGATGCGGCTGTAGCTCCACTCACCCTCCATCCTAATTTTACAAAATAAACAAAACAAAACATTTTATTAACTTTAGTAGTTTTATGAATTGTGCAAATGGCTGCTGTCAGGATTTTGGAAAGACTATGACACAGTGAACTGTTGAAAGAATAATCTGTTAGATTTGCAATGAAACATGCTCGCTGATGAAAATCAGGCCCATTTGGATTACACTATTTCTCTCATGTTAATCTGCCAGGTAGTGTCAGTAAATAAATAAATAAACATTATTTTAACATCAACAATTAATTGCCAGATATGTCAAGGTGGGACATGTTATTTTGCCAAAGACAGTGAAAACTGCAGACAGTATTATCAATGGCTAAAAGCAAATTTCATTTCATGCAAAAGCTTTTGTTATCAGTTTTGGGATAACAAAATTAGATTTGTTAATCCATTTCTTTGTGTTGATGGCACTGATGTCAAGGTTGTATTCATAAGTAGATAAAGAAGGCACTAGAAAATGAGTGAGCATCACCGACTCTTGGTGGCATTTTATCCCGTAAGTGTTAGACTACGGAATTAGTATAAGTTAGTATAAGTGCAAGACCCACATGTTGGTATGCAAAGGGGATTGCCCCCATGCAGAAACATCAATTTAATGATTTGGGGTTTTAGGATGTTAGGTAGCATGTGTGCAAACTTCATTATATTTTTATCAATAGCAATGGCTACATGAGTTGTTTTACATTGTAGTGGATTTCACTAATGTGTGTAAATTTTAGCAGATTTGTTGTCTATGCATACCTCTCAACTGTCCCTGATTTTCAGGGACGTCCCATTTTGACTCAAATTTTAGCTCTGTCCCTCTTAATCCCTCCTAAAACTAGTAACTTTTGGAGGAAAGGTGGTGAATTACACTTAATGAATAATGACAATAATTAAGAATTATAGACTTCTTTTACTTCAGAAAATGTGTATTAATTCATATGCTCTGATTCTGTCAATGTTTCAAGTTAATAGCACTAATATTTTAAAAGTGTCCCTGATTGTCCCTAATTTTTTCATGACTTGTCCCTGATTCTGTTGAAATTTGTCCCCGATTGGTTGAGAGGTCTGTGTCTATGTAGTCAGTTTTCTGACATAAATCATATTAAGGTGCCATCACCTGAAAGCGGTATTTTGCTATTTTCTTACTTTTTTCAAGTTGACAGTCCTTTGTCTTCTTGTGTAAATGTGATCACATCACATGATTGACAAAAATCAAATCAAATTGGTATGTTTTGCAAACACATACGATATGAGGAGGTTGTAATCTCTGGATGATGTGCAGGAGGGATTGACAATTATACAATGATAGCTTGTTAGTATTCAAAAACATGTACGTTGATAGGTCAGTCCAACCAGGGCGCCTGTTCTAAATCGAGTATATACGAATAGAATGAAGTCCGGTCGCTGAAATACCATTGAGTGACCAGACATTTTGCCTCATATTTTTAGTTGTTCCTCATAAAATCTGTGGGTTTCTGACAAATCACTGAGGAATGAAGTCACTAAATAATGATACACATTTCAGTTTCAGACTTTCTTTCCTTCAGTCATTGCACAATAACACAAATATTATTATTATGGTAGCTTTCTAAATTTATAAGAGCAACATTTTCGATCGGTCCCCTTTTGGAGTCTTTGCCCCCCCTTTATTTATGGCTTTGACCACATTTCTTGAGCTATGAGATTGAGTGGTATGTACAGAGGGCAGAGCAAATACAAGAAAAATCAGGTATGTTTTGCAAAACTAAAGAAACGTACCTGATTTTTCTTGTATTTCTGCCCTGTCTGTCTCATACCTCTCAAATGTCCAGATGTTAAAATTAAGTTAATAAAAAAAAAGAAAAAAAGCAATAGAGATCTTCTGTCCTCCATTGCTTGTTTCCCACAGTACTGATGTACTGTGCAAATGTGGGAACATAAGCCTAACACACGTGCGCTTTACATCAACAAATGCAGAAGAATGCGGAAACAACATGGAGGAACACCATGGGTACAAAGACGTGGTTTAAGAAAGGTAAGTAATTTCTTTCTTAAATGATGTCATTGTATTAAAGCAATAACTGACTCATGGTGTTGGTATATTGAAGATTTCCCCACTATTGGCATTGTTTAATCACTGGGATTACACCCTCATGACTAAACCACGCCAACCATAGGTAAATCTTAAATATATCCAACCCACTTGTCAGTTATTACTTAAATGAAACATGTAGTGTAGATCGTGATTGCTAGCAGTATCATGAACATGGCTCAGCAGCACACTATAGACGAAACAAAAGCTGAATGAGAAGTGGGCAGCACTCAGAACTGAAAGGAGTGTTAAAATATTTGTCTGAATGTTTAAAACATTTGTATATAGTGAACAACAGAAAAGATAAAAAAAAAACACAGTCCAAAGCAATCCTCTGTTATTTTGCTAAATACAATAAAATATGATATGAAAGGCAATAATTAGCTGGGATTAATACCTGCTGCATAATGCGTACTGGACAGCTGAGGAATGGCGAGGGGAATGTCTGGAAGCAGCTACAAATACCCACAAAAAGCCTTTAACTGTATGAGAAATATTCTGAAAAGATTGAACTTTGGTACTGCTGCAGTGCTAAAGGTAAGAATATTCCTTAGGGAGAGGGCAGGAGGCGAAAATGTCCAGGAGATGACAGAGTACAAGAAATACTTCATGCCCTGAAGCAGGATTGATATTTAAGTGTGATCCCACACAGCAAAAGGTTTACCTTTAGATGTGCGTATTGCACACAGGCGTACAGCACTTGTGTGAAAGGCAGTCTGCAAGGTCTGCAAATGCCGAATGGAAAAAGGTTTGAATGTGCAATGAGCGAATGCACAGTGAGATTTGCCCATTGCACATTCGACATTCTGGGGCAGACTGCACTATAGTGGGGATCGGGAAATGGTTCCTTTCCCTACTTTAGTGCAAACTTGGAGTTAGAATAATAAATTGTGAGGAATGCAGGGGGGGTTGCCCCCCTGCTTTACACTTCATTTTTTTTTTGTTCGCATTAATGTTCGAAAAACAGCAAATCTGCTTTTCGATTTGCTGTTTTTTGAACATTACGCATTGTCGATGTTTACACTTTCGTGATTTTGAGTCGCTCATATGAGCACTCTAACCACTGTGATCCGAGTTTTTAAAGTTTAACCTAGCAATATATAGTATGAAGGAGCATAAAGAATACTTAACCATCCTAGTTTGTCCATTTCTGTAAATGTTGGATAAACATTGGGTAAGCTGCAACTCATACACATTATTTCATTTTTTCTACAATAAGATTTGCCTTATGTTTGTACAATGCACTACTGAATTACAAAACTGTTTAGGTTCATAGGTTCTTAGGATAATACTAGGTTATTGGCCCGGAGGCCCTTATAAGCCTAGCCAAGAATTTTGTCCATGTTCCCATAAAGTCAGCACCTGTTTTCCTGTCAAGCAGGGACACAGGTGGGATCCCCGGGGTATATTTTCTGTTTCAAATCCAGTCATCCAGGTTCCTCTTAAAGAGGGCTAGGGAGGTACTCTGCTTGACATGAAGAAGGGAGCCTATTCTACAGATGGGGGATTTGTCGGGACACAAATCTATCCTGCCAACAAGTTCTATTAATGTTACAGAACAGGTTGACGCCTTGCATGCAGGTTGCATGAATGGAGTTTGACTTATGGATATGCAGCAATTCCATCAAGCCTGAGTCTGAGATGGTCTTGTATGCCAGACACAGGTCACCTCTGAGCAGTCTGTATGAGACTGAGTAAAAGGACAGGGTTTTAGCCTATCTGTATAAGATAGGTGTTTGAGACCTTGAATTTTCCTGGTCAGGAACCTCTGTGCCCCCTCCAGTTGCTGCATGTGCTTGGCAAGGTACATGCTAAAGGGGTCATTGTACTTGATAATGGGTCTGATAAGGGAGGAGTACAGGGATATTATGACCTCCTTGTTCCTGGATGAAACATCCTTACTTATGAGGTGGGCCATGTAGAGAACTTTCCATACAATGGAGGCAACGTGGTGGTCAAAAGTCAGGTTACTATCAACCTGGGTTTCCAAGTCCCTCACTACTGATTGCATGCTTAGTGCATTGTTATTAATGTGATAATTAGTGGGGATGCCTTTTTCCCCAAAGGAGACAATGATACATTTCTTGGCATTCAGTCTGAGGCCATGTTTCTGGCACCAGTCATTAGTTTGGGTAAGGCCCTCTTGGAGAATGTTCACATCACTAGGGGAATTTAAGACAGCACCCAGCTTGCAGTTATCTGCAAACTTGGTCAGCCACAGACCACTGGTTTTGGCTTGCTCCTCAGAAAAGAATATCCCAAACAATAGAGGCCCCAAGACTGATCCTTGGGGTACACCACCCATTACAGGTCTACTACTAGAGGTGGCTTCCCCTGTTTTGATGGAGTGGGTTCTATCAGTGAGCCATTTAGCTACCCATCTGGTAGCATATGGGTTGATGCCTAGCTGAGAGAGTTTATCTGTTATGCCTGAGTGGGAAATAGTGTTGAAGGCAAGATAGGCAGTGTGCACCATCTTCCCCTCGTCTGTGGCTTTGTTGACTGTTTCGAAGAAGTCAACCAAGGTCAACAGGCATGATCTCCCTTTGACAAATTAAACTGAGTGGGGTCAAGTGTTTTGAGGTTGCCAATGTCCTTGTTTATAAGGTCCATGATAATGCATTCCATGACTTTGCAGATCAGGCTAGTTAAGCTGATGATCCTATAATTGCCTGGGTCAGTGGATGCTCAACCCTTGTGTAGAGATATGAGAGTGGCTGTCCTCCATTCAGCTAGGACAAAGCTGGTGGTCAGGCTTTGGTTGAATAAGGTGCCTAATAGAGCTGAGAGCTCATGCCTGAATTCATGTAGGATACAGTCAACAATGTTGTTGGGTCCCATGGAGACTGTATTTTTTGCCTTTGAGAGGGCATTTAAGACCTGCTCCCTGGTGATGAGGAGAGGGGGGTAGGTGCTGGGGATGTCCTGGTTTACTGAGGGAGGTAGGTGGGTGAGGTTTTCACTGAACCTGTCTGCCAGCAGGTTGTCTATATCAACGACGTTTGTGTATGTGGTGTTACTGATCACCAGCTGTAGGCCAACTAATTTACAGACTCACTGCCTCTTTATGAAAGCTGTATCAGACATCCTCTACTTTTTATGTTAAATAATAATTCATTGACTCTGAGATTCAAAAACATGCCTTTCTTGATTGTGCTAAGGGTACCTCAGAGATAGTACAGTTGTGTAAGTTTCACTTATCATAATAATAGATGTTCAAATTCCTCACTGTTGCAGTAGCCTTTGGCTACTGGGGTTGTATCCTGTCCAGGTTAAGACAATCAGCCAAAACTCTGGCTCCCTTCCAAACCTTCACTCTGAGTGCTGATTGGTACACCCATTTGTGGAGGGAAATTAGCATTCCAAGTGAATATTACTTCAGAATTACTTCAGGATTTTGTTATCCATAAGAATAGGAGTGTTCTCATCTAAAAAAAATATATATATATAATAGAAATAAAGTTTGTATCCCAACCAAAAAACTAAAAATAATGGGGGGGGGATAGATGGAGGTGCAGCTACAACAGAAGAGTGTAATTTAACATCAACTGTTATGGTAAGTGCAACTTATACAACTGTACTGTTCATCACTCTCACAACTATAATATCCCTTAGTTATTTACCAAAGCTTATAATCACTCTCACAACTATAATATCCCTTAGTTATTTACCAAAGTGTGTCATCACTCTCACAACTATAATATCCCTTAGTTATTTACCAAAGCTTGTCATCACTCTCACAACTATAATATCCCTTAGTTATTTACCAAAGCTTATCATCACCCTCACAACTGTAATATCCCTTAGTTATTTACCAAAGCTTATCATCACCCTCACAACTGTAATATCCCTTAGTTATTTACCAAAGCTTGTCATAACTCTCACAACTATAATATCCCTTAGTTATTTACCAAAGCTTGTCATCACTCTCACAACTATAATATCCCTTAGTTATTTACCAAAGCTTGTCATCACTCTCACAACTATAATATCCCTTAGTTATTTACCAAAGCTTATCCAACTCAGGAGGAGGAAGAATGGGGATCCAGGAGCCCCTGGAGAATGGGCCTACCAAAAACAGTTCATGACCTGGAAACTAAATGCAGTGAATCATGCTTTGTAAAAGTATGTACAAAGGACCTTGTAATTGCCTCTAGAATGTTTCAGTACTACACTCTTTTCCAATATGCCATCAAGGGAAACAAGGCTATCTTAGAATGCATCTTAATTCTCCCAGGAAATTATTTATCATTGTGGGAATAACAAGAAAAGATATAGCAAGGAACAGCCAACTGGAATTATTGGAATTGTCACTGGCTGTTCTTTTCAGTCCCGTAGTAGGAATGCAACAGTGGTATAGCTTTTCTAAAGGACTTGGTACTAACAAGATAATGCCCAAGTTGCAAAAACATGGCCAGAGTATATAGAGTATATTCTCCCTTTCATTCAAATTCTGAAAGAGATGGACAGCTAGATTTAAGAAACAAACTGAAGAACTGGATGCCAAAACAAAGCAAGTAAAAATGAAACACTGGCAGTTGAAGTCCCAAAAAGCACCAAACATGAAAATGATGTAGAAAACTGTAGTTTAATGTTAATAAAAACAATAAAGATAAAATCTATAAGCACTTTCATTAAGACTGTGTTAACTTCATCAGACAAGGTTTAAAGTGCAAAGCAACCATTTAAATACATATAGAATCAATCTGACTGGGCACAGGGGAAACTAGCTGATTTGTTAATGAAAAGAAAATTAAAAAATTACATATTATTGACCATTGGATGACTGTGTTTCAACCTGAAGCATGTTTATAGAAAGATGTGTAAAAAATGTGTAAAAAGTATGTGCTCTAAAGAATATCAGTATATGAACACATATAAATCATTACATCCAAGACAAACATTTGAACAAAGCAATTAAAAACCTTATGTTAGTATCTTGAAACTCATATTTAAAAAGGTTTCTTATAAAATCAAAACCAAGTAATGTGCTTGTGCCAAATGCTTTGCTTTATGTTATTTTGTTCCAAGGGCCTTCAATTTTAAAACAGGAGTGATGGATGTTCTGTCATTAATACCAGGCCACTTATCTGTGTGCAATGAAATCTGCCATCTGAATTCCTTTAACTCCAGCTGAAGTCCCCAAGGTTTCTTATCACTAATATCCATGTGGTCAATAGCCATAATCCTAAAGTTGTGGCTGGTGTTATCCTGGGAGTGCCTGGCTAGTGCATTATTCATGTTATTCTTCCTTACGGCGTAATCATGTTCATAAATCCTGGCACTATATTTTCTTTCTGTTTTGACTATATAAAACACAGAGCACTGGTCACATATGGCCACAGAGACAACTGCCTTCGAGCAACAATTGTATTTCCCTTTTACATTGAAATCCATATTGTTTATTGTAAATTTAGTGCCAGTTTTGACCTTATGACACCAGTTACAAGACCCACATTTATACATGCCCAAACGGCCTATTGTAGTATAGGTGTGCCCTTTCCTAAAGAGGTCTTTCAAATTTAAACCCCTCCTGTATGCTACTACTGGTTTGTCACCTAGGTGGGTTCTGATGTCCAAGTCTTCCATTAAAATGTCACAATTTTTATAAAAAAATTGACATCAGGTTATGTGAATCAAAACTGTATGTGACTATCAGAGATCTAAGGAAGGGACTCCTGTTCTCATCTGATATTCTCGTCTAAATATTGGGTGAGCTATTGTCTAAAATTTGAACACCAACTATGGGCTTAAAGTAACCTACTCTTCTTTTCTCTATGACTTCATTTGTAAGTTTGTTGAGCAACTCAACTGGGTAAGCCCTCCTTAAGAACATATATTTCAAATTACTACACTCTGAAATAAAATCGTCCTGTCCAGAGATCATGCGGGCAGCTCGGACTAGTTGCCCTTTTACCACTGACCTCTTTTGATGTTTAGGATGGGAGCTGGTGTAGTGCAGAAAAGAATTTGAATAAGTTTCTTTTCTGTGAATTCTAGTGGCATACCTTTCGTTATGTGTATGTTTATACAAATGAACATCAAGGTAGTCCATGTAGTCTGAATTAATGACCCAAGTGAACTGTAAAAACGTGGTTGTGTTATTGAGATATTCTAAAAACTCGTCCAGTTCAGAGGAAGACCCCTTCCAAATTAAACTGATGTTGTCTTGGTACCTGTAGTACAATTTAAAACTAGAATGGTAATGAGACTGAAATACAAAGTTCCTCTCCTAGTGTGCCATGACCATGTTCGCAAATGCCCCACCACAAGCTGATCCCATGGCCACTCCAGTTGTTTGCAAAAAGTATCTGTCATTAAAGGAGAAGTAATTGTCATTTAAAACAATCTCCAACAATTCTAAAATTAAATTAATCTTCTCCTGAGCCACTTTATATTCTAACAACAAGTCACGCACCCATTCTAGGCCAATACTTTGTGGAATGACAGTATACAAATCTTTGACACCTATTGTGACCAATATATCATTCATGTTCATGCTGTTGTACATGCTCCACGTAAAGAAATCCCAATCCCTCCGAGCTACACGCTCTAGGGACCTAAACCTTGTCACCACCATAAACAGAACATGCTGGAGGGATAGATTCCTATCCCAGAGACTTCCCATACTCTGGAACAAACAACCTATCTGTATCAAACAAAGCTCCTCATTAGCACTCTTCAAGAAAAATCTTGATGATTGGATAGGAGATAGGAAATTCACCTCGGGGATCACTTCTGTGGCTCTGCTTGACAGGGGCACAGGAAAATTATTTTCTTGGGTGGCAAAAGCCAGGGTACCATTTGGCTAGGCTTATACAGGCCCTAGGGCCAATAGCCTAGTACCTACCTATGAACCTATGTTGCAATCTATTTTGTTAACCTGTTCTAAAAAGGTCCAGGAATCCTTACATATATGGATTTCCTTTTGCAGTATTTTCTTGAGCTCATGGTCTAAATATTGGGCACAAGCCATGGTAATGGAATCCCTTCCATCCACTAAGGGTCTCATGGGAGGGTCTGAGAGACCCTTGTGGATCTTGGGAATGCCAAAAAACACTGGAACCTTTGGACTAATGATGTTCAAGTAGTTGTATAAGGAAATTTCAGTCCTTCTCTCTAAAAATATATCTGTCAGTTGGCTGTAGATTTTCCTATATGCAGTGTTCAATTCATTAAGGGAAACATCTGTATAGTTTGTAGTGTCCAGGATGGTCAACATCTTAGAAATATATGTGGAAGAATCCATAATTACCACCCCTCCCCCCTTGTCAGGTTTCATAACCCTTCTATCTTTTCTTGCAACAATAATAAACTGTCATGCTCTCTCTGGTTCATATTAACTGAAATGTGGGCTGGCCTATGTTTACTCTTATTTGAGCTGTTTAAGTTATATAGGTCAAGCTCACATAGTTTTTCGTATATTGCAAGCTTAGGGTATAAAGGGGATTATAGGTAGAACTAATTTTAAAGATGCTGCCACTACTTACATTAGTCTGTGGAGTGGTCTCATGCAATAAGCACAAATTCAACTTTTTAAAATAAATTTTATGATCTATCATTGTGTCTGTGACATTGAACTTTCTAGTAGGTACAAAAGTCATTCCTTTCGAGAGTAAGTCGACTGTGGTCTCATCTATAGACAAATTAGAATAATTATAAACCGCAAAGTCTTTCTCATGATGAGAGACCACTGTAAAGGTGTTTGTACCCTGTTCTAAACCATCACCTGCTTCTAAAAAGCCATTAGTGAAAGACTCAGTACAGTTGTCATTGGCACAAGAAAAGTCTACTGGAATGCTTAAGTCCTCCAGTTTTTGTTCTTGGGCCTGGCCCCTTGAAACACCATAGGTTGAAACACAACTTGAGGTTGTCGTCTGTTATTGTAATAGCCTTTATTTCTAATTCTTTTGCTTCTCCTGAGCTCTGGGAATTACTTGTCATAATTTAAGGTTACATCATCAGTCCTTTCAAACCTGGGTTTGTTGTTATCCATCGAGTCTGAGGGAAAAGGTGGTGGATTCCTACCCTCCATGGCAGGGCTCTTAAACCTTTTGTAAGAACCAGGAGGTTTTGGATAGGCAGAGTCATTGACATCCCTGTCCAATTTACTTAGTTTTCCAACCTTTAGTTTGGTTACATACGATTGTGAGAACCTCGATTCTTGTTTGAGAATGAGGTGTGTTAAACTCCTTATGTCTTGTGTGAGTAGATCCAATTTTTGAAGAAGCTTGTGATAACTAATCTAGCCAGTTCCATAAGAAGGAAGAAACACTGTTGTCTGGGTCAGAACAGAGACACCACTATCATTTTTGGAAAATCTTTCTGAATCTTCAGACTGTCCCTGGATATCAGTGAAAAGGGTGGAAATGCATACAAGAAGATTCCCAGCCACAGAAATGAAAATGCACCTGTTTTCCAGGGCTGCCTCCAAGGAGTTCTAGTACAGAATTTACTTAGTTGTCTGTTGTTAAAGGAAGTAAACAGATCTATTTGAGGTGTTACACACAACTGGATGCAATACTGGAAGACCCCCCCTATTCAATTTCCATTCATGAGGGTCTGTTACGGTCCTGCTCAGATTGTCTACCACTATATTTTGCTATGGCAGCATGTAAGATATTTGGTAGATTATACAATGCTGCAGAGCTAACGTCCAGGCCATCATAGCTAGTCTGCACAGGAACTAAGCCTGGTGTTACCTTTGTTTTTGTACCCTGTCATAGTGATATTGTCTGTAATCACCTGTAATGGTCCAAGAGATTTCATGTCATGAGATTCTATAGCATAGATTACATCTAACAGAGTAAACCAATTTGTTGTTAAAGGAAAGAGTGAGAACCAGAGTATGGGGTACAATAGAGACAGAGGGACAGAGCAAGGAGAGATGCCGGCATAGTCATTCTGAAGGTGTCCTTTTTCGGAAAGGAGCCCTGCTTTTTTTTGTTGTTCTCCTCATGTCATCTCTTTTTTGTTCCCTATTTGCCAGAAGATGGCGGGGGGGAAATTATTTTGTCTTTTTTGTTTAAAGAAAAAAAAAACAGAGAGTTTGTACAATTTATAATATAGGGCTTAAAAAATCTTAGTAACACCTTGAATTAATTTCTCTCTCAACAAACTGTTTGAGAATCTGAGTTGTAGCAGTGCCAAACAAAACTTCTTCATCTGCATTAGAGTTTAAAATCTCAGACTTTACCACATCCAGAAACTTCACAGTACCTACCCAGGAATATCTTCTCAAAACAGTAACAGTAGTTCTGACCCTAGATACAGTATCTGCATAATCACCAGGGGCGGCTCGTGGCATCGGACTACTGGACTGCACCCCCCTCAGCTAAATAATAAGTGAGAAAATCAAAATGTAAAAAAAAAAAAAAATACCTTTTTTTTTGTTTAAAACAAAATTCGAGTCCGCGACTCGGAAGTACGTGCATGCACACTGTAACCGCCTCGGGCTGCAGCAGTTTTAAACAGATTTTTTTTGTTTTGTTTTGATTGCAGCCCGGTGGAGTCAATGAAGGCATCATTGTGATGCCCAGAAGTCTATGTGGTTCCAAACAGCATAGAATTGGAAGGGGCTTGGACTGTGACATCCGCAGGCACGTCATGACGTGCTTGCTGGGCTAAATGCTACTGATTGGTTGTCGCTCTCTTCCCGGGCTTTATCATGAGCTGGGAAAAGAGCGAGAATCAATCAGTCAGTTGTCGGCTTGACTTGTGGATTGTTTCGTGACCTTTTTTTAAACTTTTTATCGGATTTTACTTTTTTTTTTATTTGGTTGGATTTTGTCAGCTGTGCTGCAGCCTATGCTAGAAGGAAGAACAGAAGAACAAGAAGAAAGAAAAGAAGAACAGAGTGAAGGTGCAGAATTAAAGTAAGTATTGTAATTTATCAGACTGAACTGAACATATCTGGTGTATGTAGTCCTCAGATCTTAGAATCATACAGGGTCAGAAATCCACAAATAATCAGGGACACTGGGATAGACAGGGGCAGGGGCACTTTTAAAATATTAACAATATATTAACTTGAAACACTGATTTACCAAATAAGTTCCTATGAAATAACATACATTTTCTGATGTAAACAGAGTCTATAACTCTAATTATTGACATATATATATATATATATATATATATATATATATATATATATATGTGTGTGTGTGTGTGTGTGTGTGTGTTGTGTGATTCACCACCTTTTCTGAAAAAGTCACTGGTTTTACGAGGGAATCAGGATTAAGAAGGCAGACCCTTACAGAGGTAATATGAGTCAAAATCAGGGACAGATAGAGCTATGACTCAGTGCCCAGTATCACCAATTACCAGATTTATTTATAAAACCTTGTTATATATGTTGGCATTTATAAAAAGTACAAGAGAGCAGAATGTTTCAGATTAAGAATCAGATTTTGTTCATCCATCGATTAGAATGACATATGATGCCCTTCATACTGACAACAACAGCAGCTTGTTTTAACATTGATTATTATGACAGACTTCATTATTTTCCTATTAAAATTAATAGAGGACACAGTTCTTTTATACATCATGTTACAGTTACCGATGTGTTATTTTAATGAATTTATGTAAGGGTGCCACTAACAAGATGTCAATGCATGTCAGAAGTGTAGTGGTAGGGCATGAAGTTGAATGAATAAGTTTTACATAACAATTACCTGTTACTTCCATTAAGATTTTTTGTTAGTGTTGTTATGGGACTTTAACTGGTAAAAAATATTTGGATTTATTTTAGTTTTATATCAGTTTAGTAGTTAAGGTTATTTAACTTGTTTGTACTTCAATTTTATACAAGTTTGGTAGTTGTAACAGTTTATTTCATTTATTTTTTATAAAAAATTCTACTTATTTTAATTTTATACAGATACAGCAGTTCTTATTTTATTTTCATAAAATAAAATATCATTTTAGTTTTATGCAAATGCACAGCTTTATACAAGTTCAAATGTTAACATAAATAAAACACTATTGTCAGGGGCGGCTCGTGCTATAGGACTGCAGGACTGCATCCCTCCCACCTAGAAAACTAATAAAAATAAAACTGAGAAACACAAAAACAAACACTGTAATTCCTGGAAGTCTGCGCATGCTCTAGATACACAGGAACACTCTCAGACTGCTTTCTCAGCAGTCTAGATAGGGGGAAATGCATCTCATCCCCAAGATGCCCAGCAGTCTGTGCGGTGGTGATGTCACAGAATGGAAGCACTCCAGACTGCAGCAGGCTGGACCAATCAAGATGCAGCTAATGAGGTACATTGGACCAATTGTGAGGAATAGGGTTTGCTCGGCAGCAGCAAAGGGACTGTTTGAATATCATCAGCAGCAAGGTGAGCAGTTATCTAGGCATTTGGCTCATCGGCAAGGTAAGCACTGGTGTGTGTGTGAAATGCCCCAGTTGCTATATACTGGTAGCAAGAGCAAACTCATGGTGGTGTGGAAGGGAATACCTCAGGCTTGAACCCTGTACCATGTATGCAGGTGGTAAGGGCCTGAATTCCCTACCCACCACCATTTGTAAAACGTTTGCAGATTTTTGCTTCATATTTGATCTGTTCTGTTCTGTTCCTCATAACATATGTGGTTTCTAAATATTTAGATGCTTAGATATTTGATGGTGCAGTGGTAGCATTGTTGATTCACAGCTGCAGGTTATCAGGTTTGATTCTTGGCTGGGGTGCCTTATGTGTGGAATCTGCATCTTCTCCTCTGTGTTTGTGTGGGTTTGCTTTTGTGTCCTCCCATGTTACAAAGACATGTGTCTGCATTATTTCTTCCTGGGCCTTTGTTGAAAATTGTTTTTTTGTTCCAAGTCAGACTGTCCTGGCTAACAAATGTTAAATAAAATTGACAGGCATTTGAATTTCAGACTTCAGGTTTCTGAATGTTTAATTCCTTTCATATTTGATGGTGCAGTGGTAGCATTGGAGCCTCACAGCTATAGATTTTTTCTGGTTTGGTTCTTGGCTAGGGTGCCTACTGTGTGGAGTCTGCATCTCCTCCCTATGTTTGTGTGGGTTTGCTCTGGTGTCCTGCCATTTTACAAAGATGTGTCTGCAGTATTTCTCCCTGGGCCTCTGCTGAATTGTTTTTGTTCCGTCAAACTTTCCTGGTTAACAAATATTAAATAAGTAAAATTGACAGGCATTTGAATTTCAGACTTAATATTCTTCAGAAAATACATAGTAACACAAAACCTTTTATTCTAGCAATTTTCTAAGTTTATAAGATGAATATTTGAAATGTGTCCCTATTTTTGGGACTGTATTCCCCCATTATGGGCGTTGTCCAGGTTTTTTGTGCTAAGGTTGACAGCTATGGCAAGAACTGAATTCACTGAATATGTTTAAGGGCTGTATTCCCTCATTACTGGGTTTGTCCAGGTGTTTTGTGCTAAGAGGTTGACAGCTATGGAGAGAAATAAATTCACTAAATGATAGCCATTTAAGTTTCAGTCTTCCTCTCTTTCACAAAGCAGGTGATTTGGCATAGTGGTATGTTGCTCTGACTGTTTTGCACAGGGACTTTGGCAGTAAAATGTATGGTGGTAACACAGCATTTTATTCTAGCAACTTTCCAAGATTATACAAGCAATGTTTAATGTGTCCCTGGTTTTTGGGCTTTTGACCCCCCTCCCCCCAATAAATTTTGGCTTTTTCCAGATTTCTTGTGCTGCAAAGTTGAGATGCAGTTGAGTATTGAGTAGATTTTACAAGGAGCTGAGAGCTGCAGGGGAAGAGAAGTTTAGTGCTGCTTATGCTGAGTCAACGTGCGTTGTTAATAGCACAACAGGTTGTGTACTTGCTTTTGATGCAGAAGGCTGTGGGTTCTAATCTCACAAGGGGTGGATGCTGCCATACTGAGAATGTCCTCTTTGGTGAAGATACTAGCTATGAACCTGTTATCAGTTTGCCATCCGTTTCCTATTGCAATATTACTAGCTTATTATTTTTTTAATGTAATATAGGCAATTTATTCCTCAGGGGCAACAGACACTTTATTTTTCAATGAAACCATGAAATATAAAGGTGTTTGCTAGCAGCAACCTCTTCATTAGTTACAGATTTCTTTAATGTGGAATTATTTAGATGACTTTTACTTCTTCAGAGATTGTGCATATTTACTGATAATGGTGGACTGTAGAAGTTTGAGTAGACTTTTATGATGGAAATATTCTGAACTGGGCAGTTTTGTCATTATTGGTGCATGCGTTTTGTTTCATTGTTTACTGGAAAAATGTTCAAAGCAATAAATTTAAAACGCCCTCTAACAACTACTGTATTGTACAAGGAATATAATTTAGTACAATGAGGAAGGTGTATCAAAAAGCACATGTATGTTTCATGTGCAAGGGGCCTATGATTTGAAAACAGCCCAAAGTTAATTTTTATCTGCCACTGGCAAAATGTATTTTCTTTGAATGTGGGTTTCAATGCTGTTTCAATGAATGTGAGTTTCAAGGGCAGAGAAGTTTTAATGCTAAGTCTGTTTTCATTGTGAGACTGCATTGCTTTGTTTAACAGATGTCTTAGGGTTTGTGCTGTAAAATGCAAAATAAAACATTCAAATGAAGTTGAAATCATCATAGAAGTAAAGCAGTATGCACATTAGTGTTTATGGTAAATGGAGTGAAATAGCCAAGTAATGGATCATTGGAATGGCTGCAGGGGGGAGGCTCCATTCGACCATGATTTTGTGAGGGGGAAGGGCGGCAAACTCAAAGACTGCCCCAGCTGAACTATACCTCCCAACTGTCCAGATTTTCACAGAATGAATAGATTTTTGCTTCTTATTTTTGGTTTGTTCTTCATAAAATTTGTGGTTTTCTGGCAAATCATTTAAGTCACTAAATAATGACACACTGAGTTTCAGACTTCACAACCTTCAGAAAAATGCATGCTAAAGTAAGACCTGTTATTCTATCAACTGTCTCAGTTTATACAAGAGCAATGTTTAATACTGTTTATATGTTCTCCAATATATTTGGCCTTGTCCAGATTTATTACATTAACAGGTTGATAGGTACATGTAAATTGCCTTATAGAATTAGGCATAGCCAAACCTCTCAACTGTCCCTGATTTTGGCTCAAAATGTTGCTCTTCCCCTAATAATCCCTCCGCAAAATAGCAATTTTGGAAGGAAACATGGAGGGTTTACCATTAAGAAATAACTGTAATAATCAGTTACAGATTACTTTTATTTCAGAAATGCATGTAGATTCTTTTATTTTGTCAGCTGCTCAAGTTAGCAGTACCAATATTAAAAAAGTGTCCCTTCTTTGATAGGTTCCCAGCTGTATTGTGTGGCTATTTTATATTTTTGCATCACATTTTTGGTCCATTTTTCATAAAATTGTGTTTTGTTTTTTTTTGGCAAATTAGTGGCAAATCATTAAAGACTGAAGTTAGAAAATAATAACAGACATTTGAGTTTCAGATTTCATACCCTTCAGAAAATTCATACTAATGCAAGACCTACTATTCTATTATCTTTCTAAGTTTATAAGAGCAATATTTAAAATTTGTCTTTATTTTTGGGCCTTTGTCCCACTTCTATGTATGGCTTTGTCAAGATTTCTTGCTATGAGGTTGAGAGGTATGACAAATGTGTCAGGGCCATCACAGTCAGCCAGAGACATTTCAAATTGTGACATACTTGTTGCACCCCACTCCCCTATGTAGTGACTCTGGATGTGTCCAAGCAAGGCAAGGAGCAGTTATGTAGTGTAAGTGTGCAGAGTATCCCCCCATCTAAGGTAGACACATGTACTACAGTGGCTTTTCATCTGTCCTTGATTTTGCAGAATGGTCTGGTTTATGTCATATTTGTGTACTGTTGATTTATGCTTATTACTCAAAGTGCCTGTTGCTCTGTGTTTAAGTAGCAATGCTTTAATGACCATCAGGTAAGCTTATCTGAGATTGTAAGATGCAAGTAACCTTTAATAAACATACTGTTAAAGAATTGCCAACACTGAAAGCCTTTCTGTTGTTGCCATGCAGAGAATACTTAACTAGATAATGTATAAGTCTTGGGTATTGAAATGCATATGAAAGTATTTGTAATAAAGGACAGGATTACATTATCTTAAGAAGCTCATTACACTTGTTGGAGACTTCCAGTCATCTCTGCAGGCTTTACCCATAAACTAAACAGAATGCCAATCATGTGTGGCCCATAACCTGTACAGTAATCCTTTAAGCAATGTATCTTGAGCTTGTTTCTTGTTTGCTTTTCATTTTTTACTTTGATCATGTTTTCCCCCATGAAACAAGTAGATAGCTGTCAGGCAGCAGGTCTTTTTTGGATAAGAAACATTTTTACAAGTGGGGGCATCACAGAGATTGCTACTTTCAGCATGTTACTTGGTACTTTTATAAAGCTGAATATAAATTATAATTAGAACTGCAGTGCAAGAAGAACTGGTTTGAGTTGAGTGCTGCTTGTTTTTCTTATACTTGATTTTGACTGGCATTCCAGTAATGTATTTAAAAAGTAATTTATTTTTTTATGCCTCACAACCTTTTATTTCCATCTAGATATTAAGTAAGCTGTCATGCAGCCAATGCATTGAAATACTTTTATTCTTCTACACTTCATTTTGTCTTGATTGGACTCTCATAATGCCGGTTTGGCACCCAGGGCAGCGTATTTAATTAAAGTTAGTTTTTGTGGTTTTTAGCATAGCTCCTCCCCTTTCTAGTTGGCCGCACACCTTCCCATTGACCCCACCCATTCAGCTGTCTCCTGCAGCCCCCCTTTGATTTGAAGTCACCAGCCGCCACTGATAATCACACACGCCCTTAAAAGCATATTTAGACACATGATGCAGGTTAGAAATTGCAGGATTCAGACAGGACCTAGCTTCTCATGTAAATGTGGCAGAATATTCCCACAAGCTGTCAACACCTGACAGAATAGACTGAAAGAAGGAAATTCTCTTATGAAATCTGTATAATACCTATTTACCTGCAGTGGTAGGGTTTGTATTAATGTGTCCTGCCTTTTTGGAGGAATGAAGGCTTAGGGTCAGGGTTATTGCAGGAAGTATTTAACACATCCTCCAAGACTGGCATAATAGGAGGAAAGGGCTTAGCATGAGGTACATCCACTCACTGCATATTATATCATCTCTTCAGTTTAGGGAGAAAATCCACTTATTCAACATTCATCCTGGAACTAGCCTTAGAAAAGGAAATTCATCTAACACAATTGGGAAGAACAAACTTTCTTCTGAAGCAGAGTCTTGACCTTGAGAGTCAAAGAAAAATCCCTGTCTCTGTCTATGCTAGAATCCGTTGACATATTTTCCTTAAGAATGATTCCTGTCTCCAGGATAGAAAGCCTGTAATAAATTTCTGAGTATGGTAAGAAAACAATCCTTATAAACAAACAAAATATCTTTGAATGAGCAATGGAAGGAGACCAGCAAAGAAATGTCATTCAGTTTGGGTTTGTGAAAGGCAGATCATGCCTTCTGAACCTGATTGACTTCTTTGAGGCAGTCACCAAAGCCATAGACGAGGGTAAGGTGGTTCACACAGCCTATCTTGACCTCGCCAAGGCTTTCAACACCATCCCCCATTCTGGAATTATAGCTAAACTAATTAAACTAGGTATAAATCCCTACGTCACAAGATGGGTTGCCAATTGGCTCACTGACAGAACCCACACTGTAAAAGTTGCAGACTCCAAATCTGACTCCAAACCAGTGACAAGTGGAGAACCACAGGGTTCAGTCCTGGGACCTTTCCTGTTTGGTATCTACTTCTCTGAAGTACAGGCTAACACAGAAGGCCTCTGGCTAATGAAGTTCACAGATGACTGCAAACAAGGAGCCATAGTTGAGTCCCCAAATGATGTGGACATCCTACAGAAGGGCCTCACTGAGACAGATGCCTGGTGTCAGAGGCATGGCCTCAAGCTCAATGCCAAAAAGTTCACTCTCATCCCCTTTGGTAAAAACTCTGTACCCATGAACTACCACATAAATGGCAGTCTACTTAATGCCTAATGTGTGATAAGAGACCTTGGGACCCAGGTGGACAGTAGTCTCTCCTTTGATAATCACATTGCCACAGTAGTCAGAAAATCCTTCTATATGGCACACCTCATTACAAAAGGGTTCTCATCCAGGAAAAAACAGGTCATTGTTCCCCTCTACTCGGCACTCATTGGACCCATTATAGAGTACAACGCCCCTTTCGGAATGTACCTCACAAGACATCTGCAGCAGCTGGAAAGGCCACAAAAGTACATCACAAAAAGGATTACTGGCCTCAAACAGATGTCCTACAGTGACCATCTCAAAAAACTCCAGCTATACTCTGTAGCATATCGCCTACTCTGAGGAGATCTCTGCCTAACATATAAAGCTATGTTAAAGCCAGAGCTGTTGGACATGCGAAACCTAATGAAATCCCAATCCCTCCGAGCTACATGGTCTAGGGACCTAAACCTTGTCACCACAATAAACAGGACATGTTGGAGGGATAGATTCCTGTCCCAGAGACTTCCTATACTCTGGAACAAGCTACCCATCTTTGTCAAGCAAAGTTTCTCATTAGCACTCTTCAAGAAAAATCTTGATGAGTGGATGGGAAATAGGAAATACATCCCGGGGATCACTTCTGTGGCTCTGCTCAACAGGGGCACAGGAAATTAACTTTCTTGGGTGGCGTAAGCCAGGGAACCTTGTTGGCTAGGCTTACTTAGGCCCTTGGGTCAATAGCCTAGTACCTACCTATGAACCTATGAACCTGTAAGAGGCCTCTTTTCCTAGCCTCTCTGAGAAGAACCTCCCAGAGAAGCTCCCAGATCCAAAAAGATAGTTCTCCCATGCCCAGACTGGACACTGGAACAGTTGCAGAGGACATGGCTAACCACTGGTCTGTGGTGGCGGAAGGAATTACACCAGAGGAGCCAGAAGAAATTATGGTCTGGGGAACAACAACTTTTCACTGCAGAGTTACCCACTAGTGAATGAGGCAATGTTTGAGCCTATGACATTAGCAACGGATCCTAGTCTTTTTTTTTTTTTATTTTTTTGGTACAGGGGAAGAAGAAACAGCAGGATTGGTGTAAGTATCCATGCTGTAGCCAAACCAAAAGCCTGATTGTCTATATGTAAGTCCCTTACACAGAAAGTAATCTTTGAGAAAAAAAGAAATGAAGAAAATATCTCATGAAGTGTGCTCAAGCACCAAAGCGCTCAAATAGTGTTTTAAATAAATAAAAACCAGTTCCCAAGCTTTATATCCTTACACTTCAGTTAAAATGTCTCCAATGTAGTACATTCTCATAAAACTAGCTCCAGCATTCAGTAGTAATCCCCTTTATTAAAAAAACAGCTGTTTATGACAAGAAACTACAAATATTAACACAATTGCCAGCATTATTCAGAAAATAAAAAATATATAAAATGTTTACACATATTTAAAATGCAATATTTTCTGTGTGGAAGGATTCCCCTATGGGGACTTACCTGCCAGAAAAGAAGCCTGAAGCCAGTGGTTGTTCCTGTGAAGTCTCTCAGCTATCAATCCTTGAGGTAGCAAGAAACAAATGGTCTGTCTGTCCAATCAGCACTCAAAATGAATATGTGGGAAGGAGCCAGAGTTTTGTAAAGCTGGCCAATTGTTGTATCCTGGACATGATACAACCCAAACAGCAAAAGGCAGCAGTGAGAATGGTGATCATCTCAAGTTGTGTGATGTGGCTCAAATATATTTAGCAATTAACTAGAGGGAATCTCTTGGCTCAAGCTGCTGCTGCTTAAAAAAAAAATCTATTCTCAGAAACAACAGGCTCAGCCGTGACACTGATTCCTGTAGCCAGGAATGTCAAGAAGACAGGTAGTGAACAAGCAGCATGTACACACCTGAGTGCGTTCACATATGTTACATAGAAACACTATTAGATTGGCTGGAAGTCACAGTAATAGCTCAGTGCAATGCTTATATACACAAGGACCAGGGAAATTAAGAATGGAAGTGGAGAGGGGAAGGAAGGATAAACCTTTTTGAGGGATAGGCACTCATTTGGTTTTTAAAAAAGGGTAGATGAGAAATGATGCAAGTGAAAGGTGGGGTGTGGAAAGAGGGTAGAGATTTGGAGGTAGGGACACACAAACAAGCATAAAAAGCAAAATCAGAGAGCACAAGACAAGAAACAATGCTGCTAAACCACATAAATGTTGGCACATATCAACCAGAAGCTATCCAGACAGTGTAGGTACAAACTAAGTTTATTAAAAGGTTAAGTGCTTTTGTCCAGAGTTATTTCAGACTTTATCAGAACTACCTAAAAACATACAAAGGTCATACTCATAATCATAGATCTTCTTTCGGCTGTTCCCGTTAGGGGTCGCCACAGCGGATCTTCTGTTTCCATTTCTTCCTGTCCTCTGTATCATGCTCTTTCACACCAACCACCTGCATGTCCTCTCTCACCACATCCATAAACCTTATCTTAGACCTTCCTCTTTTCCTCTTACCTGGCAGCTCCGTCCTTAGCATCCTTTTCCCAATATACCCAGCATCCCTCCTCAGCACATGTCCAAACCAATGCAGTCTCGCCTCTCTTGCTTTGTCTCCAAACTGTCCAACCTGAGCTGACCCTCTAACATACTGATTCCTAATCCTGTCCATCCTAGTCACACCCAGTGCAAATCTTAACATCTATAACTCTGCCACATCCAGCTCTGAATCCTGCCTTTTCGTCAATGCCACCGTCTCCAACCCATATAACATAGCTGGTCTCACTACCTCTTGTAGACCTTCCCTTTCACTCTTACTGGTACCCGTCTTTCACAAATCACTCCTGACACTCTTCTCCACCCATTCCACCCTGCCTGTACTCTCTTCTTCACCTCCCTTCCACACTCATCATTACTCTGAACTGTTGATCCCAAGTACTTAAACTCATCCACCTTTACCAACTCTACTCCCTGCATCCTCACCATTCCTCTACCCTCCCTCACATCTACACACATATATTCTGTTTTAGCCCTGCTGACCTTCATTCCTCTCCTCTCTAAAGCATATCTCCACCTGTCCAGGGTCTCCTCAACCTGGTCCCTACTCTCACTACATATCACAATGTCATCTGCAAACATCATAGTCCATGGGGCCTCCTGTTTGATCTCATCTGTCAACCTGTCCATCACTACTGCAAATAAGAAAGGGCTCAGAGCTGATCCTTGATGTAATCCCACTTCCACCTTAAACGTATCTGTCACTCCCACCCGCAGTCCTCACCAATGTCACACTACCCTCGTACATATCCTGTACCACTCTTACATACTTCTCTGCCACTCCCGACTTCCTCATACAATACCACAACTCCTCTCTAGGCACCCTGTCATATGCTTTCTCTAAGTCCACAAAGACACAATGCAACTCCTTCTGACCTTCTCTGTATTTCTGCAACAACACTCTCAGGGCAAATATTGCATCTGTAGTGCTCTTTCCTGGCATGAAACCATACTGCTGATCACTAATCATCACCTCCCTTCTTAACCTAGCTTCCACTACTCTTTCCCATAACTTCAAGCTGTGACTGATCAGTTTTATCCCTCTGTAGTTACTGCAGCTCTGCACATCACCCTTATTCTTAAAAATCGGTACCAAAACACTTTTTCTCCACTCCTCAGGCATCCTCTGACTTTCCAAAATTTCATTAAACAATCTGGTTAAAAATGTCACTGCCATTTCACCTAAGCAGCTCCATGCTTCCACTGGTATGTCATCTGGACCAACAGCCTTTCCATTCTTCATCCTCTTCATAGCTGACCTTACTTATAAAACTTGAATTCACATGCCCCAAGACAACAAATCACTTTTTAAAAATAAACACTTTTTGACATCATGAAAATTGCATTTCATAAGAGTCACTCTTAAAAGTATAACATAATGCATTTCTGTCCAATAAAAATACAAGTTGGACATTAAAAATTGAAAGTAAAACTAAGAATCAAAAGATAGAGTTTATATATCAATAAAAAAAATTAAATTCACAATTTAGCAGCTTCTTACTTTAAAAGACAGCTTAAAAGAAACAGCATGATTTAAACCAGGGGGTTCACTTGCATTCAATTTTACCTGCCATAATAATTGACAATACTCTAATCTAGCTCTCAAGGGCCTCCCCTAGGATATCTTGTTATTTTTGTCAATATTAAGAAATACGATTTCTTGTTTTCTTTGCTCAAATTCTTGTGCTTATATGAAACATTATTTTCATTAGTCACCTTAATATCATAATAATGTTCATAAATTATTTTCTTAAAAACTGTCTGTTTTTCCTACATAAGAATCATGGAGGTGGTAACAAAATACTAGATAGACCACACCTCTGGAATTACAATTATAACGCTAAAAAACTCGAACATATAAGCACAAGTCTTTAATTCCAAATGTTCTCTATCAAAAATAAACTGGCATTGCCCACAAACCCCACATTTTTTGTTCCTAATTTCCTAATCCATAAACTGCCATTGTCATATTTGTACCTCTTTCCATTCTTTCGAGGATGTTAAGGTGCCTTTTGTATACAAATGCAGTTTGTACCCTATTTTTTTACCTAGCTCTATCACATTTGAAAATTTTCCAGCTCTTTTCAATAACTGACTTAATCATACCACTTTCATTGATGCATATGAAATACAATTTCTATGATGTCAAAAAGTGTTTAATTTATTTTTAAAAAGTGATTTGTCCTAGGTCATGTGACTTGCAAGTTTTAATGTAAGTGCGACCTTTGTATGATTTTAGATAGTTCTGATGAAGTCCAAAATAATACTGAACGAAACAGCTTAATCTCTTAATAAATTTAGTTTGTACCTACACTGTCCAAATGGTTTCTGGCTCATAAGTGTCAATATCTGTGTGTTTTGGAAGCATAAAAAACAAAGGCCAACAAATGAGGCACTGACACAAAATGGGGTTAACAATGGTATTACTGATATTCAGACACAAGGGGGACAATTGGTTAGGACTGGAAAACAAATAGGGAATGCAGGTGACACACAAGGAAGGGGAAAACTAGGATGGAGGAATAGGATGGGTATCCTACTCCTGATATGAATTGTGACCACATAGCAGTTCCACAAAAGGGAAGAATAGCACTTCCCTCCAGTGATCAAAGGCCAGAAGCCACTGGTGATGCCACCAGACTGTTTCCCACCACACCCAATGGGGAGGTACACCAGAAGCCAAATGAAGTAGTGATGGGAGAAGGCCAGGACTGATGGTGGGATGGACATCTCTGCCATGCCACTAGTACATTAGATATTCTAACATAAATGGATAGAAATAAAATAAAAACTATCAAATAAAAGGGTACATTAGCATTAGCATTAGTACTGTTTCAAATGACCACTCAGCCTGCTGCCTAATCTCACACCAGACAGGTGCTACTTATGCTACTAGGACAGCTCATATAGTTCTGTCTAGGTACATAAAATTAAAAATCCCTATAGTAGGATATGCAGGTAGGTGAGCAGTGTTACTGCTCATACAGACAGTTATGGGAAGTGTGGGGTGTAGGCTAAAGTGGTAGAATGGGGATGTAGTATGTGATATGCCATGGGGGGTGTAGAGTATTGTTTCCTTGGACATGTTAGAAAGGACATGTTCAAAGACACACCACACCTACTTGCACAGTGATAACTCCTATGCAACCCAATATCCAAAAAGGCAATATACTGTACCACAGACAGAGACATAATCATGTCCAATAGACACAGCTGTCAGTTGCTGCTTTGAAAAGAATGCAAGGAAATTTGCTATGCACCAGTACACTTAACATGGCTGTAGTGAAAAAGAGAGGTATGCCAGATGAAAGAATGACTGACAGTGACATATCATAGAGTGATGCAGAGGCAATATTCCACAAAGGGCCCCACCCCCACCATTCACCACAGACCGTAACCAAACACCACTGAATGAATCCCCTGCAATGACCCTTCAAAACAACTCCCCATTCTCTCAGCCTACAACATAATCCCCAAAACCCCACTCTTTAAACCCTCCCACAAGGACACACATTACCCCCTTGGACTCACTCTAATTCCTAAGACAGCAAGCACAATAAACTACACTTACATCCCACATATACTCTGACTGGGACAACTTACACACTTCAAGGGTGTAGCAGCCAATCTGTATGTCATGCACCAGGAGGCATTTTGTATGCACTGCAAGAAGACAGAGGTGGCCACTTCTATAAAAATAAGTAATGCATGTATACTGTAAACATGAGAAATTTGCATGTAGGTGTGCAAAGCAGAATATATTTACAGATGTTCTCCTACTGGGCAAACATTTGTGACACAGCTGTTTTATTCATAGGTTCATAGGCTAGTACTAGGCTAACTGCCCTTGTGAGCCATTTTAAGCCTAGCCAGTTATCCCCTGTGAGATTCAAACCCTGTACTTTGTGTTTGTAAGGCAAACACCTTAACCATTAGGCCATCCTCCCAACCCCTTGATATTCATATAAACTACGGAAGTGATCACAACTGGGCTGTACTATAACAAAGTACTACAGAATGGGGCATTAAATCATTCTCACCCCTGCACCTGAAGAGTCACCCCATTCTCCTCTTGTACAGGACAACATTTTCCACTAGTTCCTTCTGCCTTAAAACACACAACACATACACCACACATTGATTAACTCTCCAACAACGGCCCGTTTGCCTATAAGGCACATAGCAAGGTAGTGATCAGGCCTGCATATTTCCAATATATCTCAAGGACCCTCTCTCTGGCCTTGTCTTCCACTGGCACAGAAGTTCAGGAGGGTGTCTTTTCAGGTCACAGAAGTGATAATGGCATTGCTATACCAGAATGGAATACGCCAGTAGCATTAGTCACTACCATGGCAAGACTATATCAAGCATGCATTTTATATTGGGATGTTCATAAGAGTTCCCAGTCAGGCACTCCTGGTGGTCCCTATATACCAGATGAAAGTGTTTGCTCTCTAAAACACTACCTGGAGCACTAACATCAGTAAACTTGGAAGCCATTTCCATGCCAGATCACAACCCAGAAAAATATAGTAACCCTGTCACAGTCATGCACATTGATGTTCTCGTCAAGTAATGTGCAACCTTTCTACTAAGACAACACATTAAGCCCACAAAAGAACATCCTGCCAACAAATACGCTACACAAAAAAATTCAAGTCAGAAGACTTCATATCAGCTTTAAATGACAGCAACTGGTCCCCACTCACCTACCTTCCATTGGATTTGGTTGTTGACAACTTCAACACTACCTTTCTAGACATACTTAATAAACTAGCCCCTCCTAGAACCATTAGGACCAACTCCAACTACACCCCCTGGCTTACCAAAACCACTGGTCTACTTCTAAAAGAAAGACACAAAGAAACATGGTCTGGGACAACTGGCGTGATAATAAAACTAGCTCAAATAGACAATTATTTCTTGAACTACGAAATAATGCAAAAACAGATAAGAAAGGAAAAAAACGCCCTATTCAGACTCCCAAACTAAATACAACTCAAACCCACAGAAATTCTCGGCAGCCATTAGCAAAACTCTGCAACCAGGAAAAACTAGTACCCTACCCCAAAACATAAATGACATCCCCATCAACATTGCAACTCAATTCAATGACTACTTCTCCAACTCAGTTCTTAAATTGATTACCCCCTTTTCACCCACTAGTCTCCCAAATCTACACAACTTCCCACACAACCAAAACCCCTTTTCACGCAAATCAATCCCAACCTGTCTTATCTATAAACACCTGCCCAGACTATAACTTACCCAAGCAGCCGACAAACTCCCAGCTGAATACCTCCGTATCGCTGCCAAAGCCATAGCATACCCTGTCTATTCTAATTAACAGAGCAATAGATGAGCAATCAGCACCTTCCCTTTGGAAAATCTCTCACATAATTCCATTACATAAAGGTGGTACCTCAACTGAATTATCCAGCTCTCGACCAATTGTCATACTCTCCCCATTGTCTAAAATATTGGAAAAATGTCTTCACTCCTAGATACTAAACTATCTCTTAGGCAACAACCTCCTTGCCAAGACACAACATGGATTCCACCCACATTATAGCACCACAACTGCCCTCATTAGTTTTACCAACTTTATCAATCAGCAACAGAACTTAGAAAATCTAGTCTCAACTGTCTTTCAAACCTATCTAAAGTATTTGATATGGCCTGTCATAACAAATTTCTAACTGTTCTGTCTGAGTTCAGTCTTAATCACTCCACCCTGCTCTGGTTTAAAGACTACCTTTCCAACCACCAGCAAGCAGTAAAATGGATGGAATCCCTAGCTCCCCTCCTCCCAGTCATCCTAGGCGAACCATAGTCTATACTTGGACCCCTGCTTTTCACCTTATTTACAGCCTACACATGGCCACACTTCACGCAAACTTGGTACAATATGCTGACAATGTCACCCTAATCTGCCCAGCTACCTCTCACCAAATTCTTCAAGAAAAAAAAACAGGAATCCTTCACCACCATAGAAACCTGGCTGTCAAACTCTCGGCTGAGTCTACATCCCCCAAAAAACAGCTTATGCTATTCCACTCCTCAAGGGCTATTGGCCCCATCCCCCCTTTTCAAATATTCTCAAAGGACAACATCCTCATCACCCCAGTGTCACAAACCAAACTCCTAGGAACAATCATCGACCAAAATCTTAAATTCGATATAACCCAGACCATAACTAAAGTCCACAAAAAACTTGTCATTCTTTATCTATGTAAAAACTACCTGACTAATGAGAATAAAGCCATCATAGCCAGGAGTCACCTACTTTCAACATTACTATATGCAACCCCTGTTCTAAGCAACCTAAACAAAGGTGACTTAAACAAATTAAACACCTGCTACAACAAGATAGCTAAATTTGCTACCAACTCCTCATATCGTATCCATCACTGTCTTAAACAACTAGGCTGGCTAACACTACCTAATCTACTGATCTTTAAAAATAAAAAAAGAGACAATGTTTTTAAAAAATAAAAACGTGTATTTGTATTATACTACTACTGTTGTAGTATACTGCAGTCCGACTTACTCACTGAACTTCCAAAACCCGGAACTGAAGTGTGCATGCCCGGCAAGTTCTGGGTTAAAAAAATATATATTTTTTGTAAATCTGGACTGCTGTAAAGCAGTCCAAATTAAGGAGAGAAAGGCATCAGTTTGATGCCTAGAAGTCTATGCAGTTTGTAACTGCATAGAATTGGAAGGGGACCAGACTGCCACGTCCACAGTCACGTACGTGATGTGGACGGCTGGATGGCTACTGATTGGTTCTTGCTCTCTTCCTACACTTTGTGTGAGAGCAAGAAACAGTCAGCACTCAACACTCAGTAGCAGTACTTACTTTGGTCTTGCATTATGGAGGTCGTAAGACAATTTTGTGCAATCGGACATCACATTACTGACAGTAATTAATCCGAGAGCTGAGAGACTGAGTGTTTTTTTTACTCTTCAAGTACTTCCTATGTATGCATAATACATTTTTTGATTTCTAATGTTTTTTTAATTAATGAAAAAATTGTGAGCCAAGTAGCCAAATAATAAATAATAGACATTAAAGCACTGTGATAGTGTGAACTGCTGCAACTGATAGCGCTACGCTCCTATGCTATGGAATTCTTTGGGATCCAAAAAGCCGATTATGGTGCAATATCAACATAACCCGCCCACGTGTAACCGACACAAAAGGTTTATTTACTAGTTTTATTTTTAATTAAAGCATTTATCTGCACAAGAGATATATAAGAATTGTTTGGTTTTAATATTAGAGATGTCCTGTTTTTGGTCCGTTCTGTAGAAGTTGCATAGTCATAATTGTGTTTCTAATCACTGTTGAGTTTTCACAATTGTTTGTGCCTTGCTCTGGTTAGCCTTACAATTAATGCTAATGGGTTTTCTAAGGATTGACATAACCACCTTCTTAAAACATTAGCTGAGAGAGCTGTTCAGTATCACTATCGCTGTAGATGTACATCAGCATTTGACATCCCCCACCGCTGTAGATGTACATCAGCATTTGACATCCCCCACCCCTACCCCCACCGCTGTAGATGTACATCAGCATTTGACATCCCCCACCCCTACCCCCACCGCTGTAGATGTACATCAGCATTTGACATCCCCCACCCCTACCCCCACCGCTGTAGATGTACATCAGCATTTGACATCCCCCACCCCTACCCCCACCGCTGTATATGTACATCAGCATTTGACATCCCACACCCCTACCCCCACACCCCCTAGGTGGAGCCAGACTTAGATCAGTAATGGCAGATTTCCTTAGCATAACTAAATCGGCGAAGGTGATGGACATATGGCCACTGTTTTAGTTAAGGAAAAGAATTACCTAGTTTTGGAGTTTGCCTTAAAAATAATAATTAGAAAAGAGTCTGTTGTATTGATCAGTCAAGCCATGCATACATGGATGTCAGTTTTATGAGACAGCCTGCCACATGCATTAGTTCCACTCTCATTTTGCTTGTTTTCAGAATTACATAATTCCTTTCTGAAAAGTCTTAGTATGAAATTGAATAATATGATATTAAAGAATCATAGACCCATGTGAGACTTCAACACATGATGATTGTATGCGTGTTTCTTGATCCATACTACCAGCTATTGGTTATGTTTGTATATGCAGTGGTCATATTTCTCCATGTTTTACTGATTCCTGAGTTAGCTGATTTACTGTGTGTGCTCTGTCTGCTTAGTTTAGTAATTTCTTTCTCAGGTAATGCAGTGAGTTTTTATTTAAAAAAAAACATTCTTTCCTTATTGATAAAAATAATATTGACAGGGATGTCATCTTGTCTCAGACTTAGTGGCCTTGTCCGGGACAGAGTAACAATCTGCAAGACACAGAGTACTGCAAAATATGATTGGGGTAATGTCCCATTATTTGGGCACTCCAGAAAAATAATGGGGGGGGGGGTCTGCTGTAATGGCATTAAAGGTAGGACCTTGTTTTCTCCACTTAGTCTCTTGGTGCTTTTCCTAAGCCAGTAGTATACTGTGAGGTGTTTTTACCATCAATATAATATAATGTTTAGTTACCAGTTGCACTTAATTTCCTTCTCTATACTCCGGTAACTTAATACAATATTTTTGTATTTATGTACTAGTTGTTTTCTGTAATTTCTGTTGCATGTATGATTGCATATTTATTTATTTTTGTTGACTGAGTTAACCCTGCTGGGCCATTTCTATTGTCAGTAGGAACAAAGAGATATGAGACATTAAATAATGTTTTAAATGAAGTTTGTTAAACATCAAGAGAATACTTAAGTAAGCAGTGATTTTATTTCATAAATGTGCATGCTTTTATTTTTTAAATATAAGTAGTTCATATCTGAGTCTTTCAGAAGTCATATTTTCATTTGGGTATTGGGAAAAGGTGTATCGGCCGATGGTATGTTTTTCTACTGTCAAGAAGTTGTTGGTAGTGCTGTGATCAAACAGTAAATCCATAGTATGTGTTGAAAGGTGATGTGGTATTGCAAGAGAAACAGTATGTTGGCAGGGAAAACTGTGCTTTACTATTTTTTTCAAATTGCGTGTAAGATGAAGTATGTCATATTTTTTGTGTATCTTATTGCAATCAAAATATTAAAAAGAATGGTGTGAAGGCTGCCAGCCTAGCTAGAAAGAATTTTGTAAATAATTCTATACCATTGTAGATATTAATATAATCCACAGGCTTGTTTTCTTTCAAATGTAAGAAAACTAAATGTAAAGAAAACTGTTATTTTCCGAACTTCAAAAATGTTAACCACAGTACACCCTGCTGGAAGAAAGCTGATAAAGTAAAGCATTTTATGACTGTTTGATCTGAAGCTTGGAGTCAAAATGTCTGTGCTAGGCAATTCTTTCTATTGTCTTAGGAATGTATTTGGTGATACTGTACTCCTAAATAGCCTTCAAGTCTTAGCTAACACTACTAATTGGATAATAGTAATATCACATAGTAAGATTGGGCACCCTTTTGTAAGGGCCTTTATAGTAGCTGATAAGGATAGGTGGTGGCAGGTGGTGGTGCAGACAAGGGAACAGGGCTAGTTCTTATGGAACAAGCCACATATATACAAAAGATAGAAGACACTTTACATAACAATGATTTTTTCACTCAGGTTGATATACACTCAGTTAATAAACACTTTCTAAAGGTTGACAACATCTTAAAGAGTTTACATTTAACTAATGCCATCTCCCTTGAAGAATTTATGTTTATGTCAGTTCCCTCACCTAATTTGGGAAGATTATTCGGTATTCCGAAAATTCATAAAAATGCATCAGACCCTCCTTTTAGACACATCATTTCAAATAGAAAGACCAAAACAGAGAAAATTGCTGATTATTTAGACAGCATTCTTAATCCGTTAGTACAAAAAACTAATTTTTACCTAAGAGATTCTTGGGCTTTTTTAGATGTATTGTTTCAGAACAAAAATGGTTTATCTGATTGCATTTTAGTTACCCTTGACGTTGAGGGGCTTTACACTAATATTCCCCATAAGGAAGGGTTACATTTATTCAGATTGTTTCTTACCAAGTATACTTCTTTTTCTTCCACTGAAATCAACACTTTATACACACTAGCTAAAATTGTTTTAGATAACAATTTCTTTTTTTTCAATGGGCAGATTTATAAACAAATTAAGGGCATAGCCATGGGTTCAAAACTAGCACCTGCATTAGCTAACATTGTATTAAGTGCTTGGGAAATGGAAAACTTACACACTTTAAACAATTGTCATATGATTCATGTTTATAAAAGATTTATTGACGATACTTTTTTTGCATGGAGGGGCAACCAAACTACTTTAGATGCGTTTATATCAGATATGAAAGAAAACATTGTTTTTTTGAATCTTATTATATCAGACTGTGGTTTTTCTGTTTCATTTCTTGATACCAAAATCAGCATTCTACCATCTAAAATAGTATGTTCTACCATTTATAGAAAGGATACTTATAAGAACAATCTGCTTGATTTTTCCAGCTCCCATCCATTTTTCATGAAGAAAAACCTTGTCAGAAGTCAGTTTATACGTATTTCTAGAATCATTAGTCATGACCAAGATTTTCATACTAATGCTATGCTGTTAAAAAAGATGTTTCTAAGAAGAAATTACCCTGAGTGGTTAATTGATTCTATTTACACGGAAGTAGCATCTGAGAGATATACAAAACATTTTCCTATTCTACTATATGGATTCAAACCTATGTCTGCTAAACCTGATACTTCCAACAGATCTCTTAGTTTCCCGCTACCCATCTCTAGGGACATGCTTCATATCAGAAACATTATTTCTAATAACTGGGACCTGTTAACTGAATCTCAGCGCATGACCACAGTTAATTGGCACCTCACCTTCTTATTCTTTTAAAAGAACTAGAACCATCAGAATGAATCTGGAAAATGGAGATTCTCCTTTTTTGATCAATAGCACAACTACATTTAATGTACTAGTAGGTATGCATTCTTGCATGAAATGTGTAGTTTGCCCTTATATTGTATCAGGAACCCAATACACTTTTCCCCACTGTAACTATACTATTAGATATTCCAAACATTTTTTCTGTCACTCAACCGCAGAAGTTTATGCTGGTATATGTGAAACTTGTTCAGCTTTTTATATTGGAAAAACAGCTAGGAAGCTCTCAGACAGGATTAAGGAACACTTAGGAGCAATTAGATCTAATAATATGAACAATGCCCTAGCTAAACATAGCATTGCCTGCACTTCTTTTAAGAAATTTTATTTTATTATTCTTGAACAAGTAGAATGTTTTTTGGTGATTGGGAATGTTACCTAGAACTAAGGGAACTTAAGTGGCAGTTGTTTTTGAATTCAGAAGCATTCCCTGGGTTGAATGAAAGTGTCAACATCAAATGTGCTTTAAGATGGAACTCTTAGGAGTGGTGTACTTTACCCTTATGAATATGCATTCCATGTACATATATACATATTCATATTAGTTTCACACTCTATGCTATTTCATTGGTACTGTTTGAATGTTATATTGATATTTCATTGGTCTCTGTACTAATGTTTTGATTTAATTCATTGGTTACTGTACTTACATGTGATTTACTCTGAATTATACTGTATGTGTTTGAAAATTTGGTAATTCTGAAGAAGCTCTTTCATCTAATAAGAGCAAAAGCTTAATTGAACTGTTTGGTGCCTGCGAGTTTTATTTACTTTATTTTTTATTATTTTAGTGTTTTAAATAGACTAAGTTTTATTTTTATATTATTTTCTCTTCTGGTGCACGTTTTTTGTTGTATATATATATATATATATATATATATATATATATATATATATATGTATGTATGTATATATGTGTGTGTGTTCATGTGCTTGCTTGTGTGTATTAATATATGAAGGTAGTAAAATGTAAAGTAACTCTCACTAAATAATTTGCCTTTATAAATACTGCTACACCAATTTGTTTTGCAGTTTTGCTGCTAAAAGTGTTGGATCTTTCACAAGAACTAGTTTAACAGTAAAAAGTAAAATACATCCACAGCTAAAGGAATTATGTGGCAGATACCAGATCCCAAAGCAATCTGTTAATGAGAAGCGAGAAAAGGGGTGTGCTTGGAGCAAAACCATCACCCAATAATATTAAAATTCTAAAAACAAATGTGTGTTGCTGATTGAATGTTGTAAATCTGAATTATACAGACTGGTTCAACTGCTCTTTTAACAAAAGTACATTTGTGTGTAGGATTACTTACCATAACAGAAGATATCAGAGTGTTGGCCACTGTAACAAGAACTACTTACATATTAGCTGAAGAGGGATGTTAAGCCCCATTAAATTATTACATATTTGGTAAATAAATGTGGATGAGCATTAAAAAAAAAATCAGATGGACTGTCATTATTGCATTGTAATATACTAGAAAGTAAAATAGATGTTCCTGTTGTGAATTTGTAAGCCATTTTATTTCTTTATTTATATATTATATCTACGTGTTTGTTACATGGGTAGGTAGACTGGTCTGAAGAAACCTTTTGACTACAACCCAGCTCAAATAACAATTACAAAGTTTACAATTAAAGCCATCAAAATTATATAAAATAATAATATACACAATAAGAACATGTACACATACAAGTAACAGAACATAACATGCTAATGTAGTTTGACTACCAGTGTGGAATCTTAAAGAGAACCATACCACTAATTACAATATCTGGCATTTGCACTAAAGGAATAAAGCATGTATGTTGAACATATTCTATCAGTCTTTCATACTTCAACTTCTACAATTCTATATAATGGTGTAACGATTTGCATTACTAGAATCATTAAAAATAGGGAAAACCCTCTTCGAGTTTTAAACAAAAAGGTTAACCTCTTACCTTATATTTTTGCATAACCTCCTTTGTAAAGCCATACCTGAAACAATAATGATATAGACATTCATTACTCCAAATGTTAACACAGAAATAAGTCAGTGCGCAAGAGAAGTCTGATAACATGTTTATTTCCTGAGTTTAGAAATGAAAATATAAATTAATAATATGATGTGCTATACATAAAACACAACATGTGAGTAAGATTCATAAGGAAGAGGACTACTAAACAGAGCAGGCTACATAGTGGACAATCCCATAATTGTTTTGAATGGCACTGTCAATCATAAGTATTAGCAATGCCAGCAGTGATTAGTGCTGTCCAGGACCAAGAAGGAGCAGGTGCCCAAATGGAAGCAATCTGTCCTTAGCCGGAATAAGCAGATAAGAGCAGTAGTGAAATCCTCTAAAGCCAACTTCGAGTCCAAATTGGCCACATCTACTATAGATAATCATAAGGCCTTCTTCACATATGTCCGCAATCTCAAAGTAAGCACCCAGATCTGTTCAGAACTGGTGGTCAAGGACACCACATACACAAATGCTGTAGATGTAGTCAGCCTACTGGCTGACAGATTCAGTGAAAACTTCATCCCCTCTGTGCCCCCAATCAGTAAATCAGTACATCCCCAATACCTGCCCCCCTCCCCTTATCTCTAGGAAACAGGTCATCACTGCCCTCTCAAAGGCAAAAAATACAGCCTCCTTGGGACCTGATAACATCCCAGGCTGTATCCTACATGAACTCAGGCATGAACTTGCAGCACCATTAGGCACTCTATTCAACCAAAGCCTGAGTACTGGCCTTGTCCCAACCGAGTGGAGGACAGCCACTGTCATACCTTTACACAAAGGTGGAGCATCCACTGCTTCAGGAAATTATAGACCCATCAGCCTAACTAGCCTGATCTGCAAGGCCATGGAATGAATTATCATGGACCTCATTCAAAGGGACATTGGAAACCTCCAAAAACTCGACCCCACAAAGTTTGGCTTTGTCAAGGGGAGGTCATGTCTGTTAAATCTGGTCCACTTCTTTGAGGTAATCACCAAAGCCATGGACAAGGGGAAGACAGTTCATACCACCTACCTTCACCTGGCCAAAGCCTTCGACACTATTCCCCACTCAGGCATAATAGATAAACTCTCTCAACTAGGCATCAATCCATATGTTACCAGATTGGTAGCAAACTGGCTCACTGATAGAACCCACCTAACTAAAATATTGGAAGCCACCTCAAACAGTAGATCTGTAATGAGCGAAGTACCCCAGACATTGGTTTGGGGCCTCTGTTATTCAGGATATACTTCTCTAAGGTACAGGCCAAAACCAGTGGGCTATGGCTGACCAAGTTTGCAGATGACTGCAAGCTGGCCACGGTCCTCATTTCCCCATGTGATGTGGATGTCTTCCAAGTTGGTCTCACCCAAACAAATGACTGGTGCCAGAAACATGGCCTCAATTTGAATGCCAACAAATGCAACATCATCCCCTTTGGAGAGAGTGATGTCCCCACATATTATCACATTAATAACAATGTCCTAAGCACACAGTCATTCATGAGGGATTTGGGCACCCAGGTTGATAGCATCCTGAATTTTGCCCACCATGTTACTTCCATTGTACGGAAAGCTTTCTACATGGCCCACCTCATAAGTAAGGGTATCTCATCCAGGGACAAGGAGGTCATAATATCCCTGTAATCCTCCTTTGTAAGGCCAATTATTGAGTACAATGTCCCCTTCACCATGTAGCTCGCAAAGCACATGCAGCAGCTGGAGAGACCACAGAGGTTCCTCAACAGGAGAATCCATGGTCTCAAACATCTACCCTATACATTTAGACTAAAAGCCCTGTCCCTCTACTCAGTTTCATACAGACTCCTCAGAGGTGACCTCTGTCTGGCATATAAAGCAATCTCAGACCCCGACTGCTGCATATCCGCAAGTCAAGCTCCACTCAAGTAACCCACACGTGCAACCTCAACCTGGTCTGTGACATCAATAGGACTTGTTGGTGGGACAGATTTGTGTCTGAGACTCCCTCATCTATGGAATAGACTCCCTCTCCACGTCAAACTGAGTACATCATATCCTTTTTAAAGAGCAACCTGGATAACTGGATGGGAAAAAGAAAATAGACTCCTGAGATTCTACCTGCGTCCCTCCTGGGCAGGGGTTTTGGGTGCTGACTTGCCTAAACATGGGCTAAACTCTTGGCTAGGCTTAAAAGGGCCCCAGGGCCAATAGCCTAGTAACTTCCTATGATCCTGTGGACCACAAGCAATATATACACAGCATGTTATGTATATGAATGATTGAATGCATGAATTCCATCCTTTCTCCATTTTATATATAGTAGTACTTGTTGCCTTGGTTCTACCCTTTCACCTTCTCTAAAGTGTCAAATAGTGTTCACTGACTAACCACTCCCACCCATTTCCAGTGCTCTGTATGCCAGTGCCAATTGCTCAGGGGTGCCTTACCCCATTTCCCACATCATTATCTGACTATAGTCCTAGGATCTCACATCCTACCTTCTAGCATAGCACTGATGTTGCTGCATAAATCATGTTGGTACACATGGTATACTGGTCTAATATATGAATATACTGCATTAGCAGCTTGCTAGCATGTATCTAGCGCTATTCACTCAACATAACTGAACAGAAAGAAAAGCACGCTGTCAAACTGTGAAGTCCAGAGAGGGAGGGAGGACAGACTCAGGAGGAATACAATGGGATATGATGGGTTGCCAGTCTGGGCTACTAGAAACCATATTGGTATTAAAAACAAAGACAGGGGTTGTTGAGCTGTTGGGCCACTAGGCTAGACTGACCACTATAATATTTTGGTGTATAGCTGGCCATAATACTGCATATCACTTCCTACTATAAATTGGAAGTTATATGTTATATAGCAGAACAGGATGTTAAACTCATTTTGTGGTAATATATTCTATTTGCTATAAAAATGGTTTTACTAATTAACTAGCGCATGCCATACAAAATTAAATTCTATTCTGTTAGCAGTGTTGCATCTTTCTGTGTATTATTTTATTTGCTTATGCATTACTAATTGTCATGCCAATATTTTAATGTTTTACTTAACGATGAGGTTTTTTCCATTCACTGTTATATCCCTTTAATTAAGCTGGTAAATCATTATTTTCAGTGTGTTGAGTGTGCTTCTGGTCCTATTTGTTGCTAAAAAGGGGCCACAGAACAACCCACCAGCCTAGTTAACAACTAAATAAATAAATAGTGGGATATTTTTAAATCAGAATGTTCCACTACTAATGACATAAATTGGCGTAAGGGAGTTACACAGATTTCTGTCATAAAATATTTCCTCAAAAATTCACCTGTTCATTCCCTCTAATGTTTATTTTTTATTTATTTTATATTTTTAACAAGGTAAAAGGTTCATCTACCATGTATAACCATGATCCAAGTCGCATGGCAAGGAAACAGTACATTACAGAGTGGTAATATTCTACATATAATTTGACAGTATCAGAAATTGTAAACATGCAGCAGAATATACATAGAACCATATGTGTAATTCTTTAGTGTTTTGTTAAAACACTAAAGAAATAAATGTATTTTTTTTTCAAAATGAGTATAAGGGTTGCTTGACAAATTAAGTAGGTCACTAGTGTAGTAAATAAAACAATCAGTAAAAATATATGGAAAAGCACAGCATTTATGGCAGGGAACTTAACATGTAATACATGTTAGTAGTACTGCAAGGAGAAGAGTTCTACACAGTAATGTAAAGGTGAATGTAGTAAAAAGAAAGGTTGTTCTCGCTGAGGCTGGTAACTACCTGGTTTTACTTCAGGTTCAGCACTAACATTCAGTAAGCTCAGATAAACTAATAAACCTGAGAAATTTGATTTCAGTGATTTGTAGTAAATTTACATTGTGTTAAGGGAGAGATGCACTATAACAGGTAATGTGCATTCTGGTATGTGTAATAGAATATTACATGCAGTAGCCTTTCTTGCTTCAGTGGTGAGAAGGTATGCTACTTTATAAGAGATTTTAGTTGTGTTTACCCTTTGTTTGACTGGTGCTCAGTGCACATATTGAAGGAACTGTTTGGGTGCAGTTATATGCCAAGCTATTCCTGGTATATGACATAAAATAAACACTAGAGTTCTTAATAACAAGTGGGGTGGTGAGTTTGTTTTTTGACTGCACCAGACAGCATTATAGCAGATTTCTATAGATTAATAGCCAGCTGTTTTTGACAAACCTGTTCCAAATAGAGGCAAATCCTTCATCTAATTCATTATTTAATGTCATATTATTTTAGTTGGTTGGTTTTGAAATAACAATGTCATGTACATATGGAAGTCTTGAACTGTGTGGCAGATCTCAAAGTAGTCTATTAATGAGAAGTGAGAAAAGAAGTGAATTAAGCACAAACAATTGAAGGCTACCTATTCTTATGATGTCAGTATTTGTGAGTAATCTAAGACTTAAAACCATTAAAGTTCTGTTCAGTAGATAGTTCCTGATCCATGAAATGACCTCTTCTAAAAATCCACAGTCAGCTACTTTTTGCAGTTGAATGGGTTAACCTACTGTCTCAAAGGCATGCTTCATATCCAAAAATATTGCACCTACACATGCCTTTGTCAATGTTAGTTAGATATTGATTTGTAAGGAAGTAGATGGCAGTGGTTGTACTATATTTAGGTCTAAATCTATGCTGTTTGCCTCTTAATATGTCATCATTTTGTGTATATATTTAAGAGTCATCAGCACACACTCGCTGTAGGTCTATAACCTACTGCATGTGAGAGCATAGGAACCTTGAGAAACTATATGATTGTGGCATGTTTGAAGCCTAGAGAGATTACTTTAGTGTCAAGTGATAAAATGGTTTTAGTTGCTTAGCAAGCAACGGGCTTCCTATTTGCAAGAATTTGGGGTGTAATAAATGTATAAAAAGGGTTGCAGTCAAAGTCTGTTTTACCAAGTAGTCCCTATACTAGTTTACTTATGATGGCTTTGAAATGGAAAACAACGTATAGGTAAGTATAGATTCAAACATAGAGGTAGCTGTTATTAAATTCTCAAACAGTAACAGTAACATTGTGGGCATAAAAGGATATGAGACAACATTTTTAATGTCAAGCAGCATATGCATGCCTAGATTGGTTGATTTAGCATTCCGGGAAACACTTTATCAGCATTTACAGTTTTAATGGTTGGACTGCATAATTTCAGTTGTCCTAGTAACTACGTTTAGAAATTTCTATAATAGATGACTTTTGGTGCATTAGTCTTTATTCTAGCTTCTTGTTCAAGGAGTAGGGCTGCCTACATAAATTATCTTATTAGATTTCTGCATAATAATGATCCATATCAAGTATTTGTATCTTTAGGGTCTTCTGTCCAATGTGCTCATGCCTGGTCTCTTCTCTTTTACAATTTTTTGAGTCTGTTATTTGGCCATGGAGTTTTGGTTCCCTGGAGTCTTTGCTAACTAGTAAAATAATGTCCTGTATGGAATCCACATGATTAAAAAACGGTAGTGCTGAAATATGATCAAAGCAGTTAAAAAGTGTAGACCAGTTAATATAGTGTAGCTTGTCCAGTAATGTTTTTTTTCTGAGAATTTAGCCATGGATATTATTAACAATATCTTGGTGTTTATATTGACTTTAAAGAAAAGTAAAAGTGATATTGTCACTGATAGTACTTCCAAGTAAACATTCTCAGCTTCTCAAGTATGTTTATCACTACAACTAAAGTGTGTGTTTACTGTGACTACATTCTGCCAGATACAGTTTTGTAGCACTTGATATACATTGTTATTATACAGAAATCTAATAAGATAATTTCTGTTAGGACCTTTACAGTATAGATTTAAATCTCCTAGAATAATCAGTTTATGTTATGCTGAATATGTTTTTTTTACAATTTCCTGTACCACACAGACTGGGGGTGTTTACATATTGTGGCATTTTTTGCCATATGCCTTCCTCCAGTAATTTAAATAATTGGCCAATATGAAGTAGTATCAGATGTACAATTATTGAGGGGTGGAGCCTGAATGGCTAACCGAAAGCACCAGTATTTTAGAGCTCCATATAACTAGATAAGACAGGAAAAATATTATTTTTTTTCTTCAACGTATAAAATCTTATAGATGAAGGACTAATTTACATAATTAGAAACTTTGGTGAAGTTTTACAAATAATTTCTTGTCAAAAAGCTTGGAGATATATTCACTTGTTAAAATGAGCAACTCAAAGAATTCTCATCAGGATGCTGCCTTAAAGAAGGAACTACAACAGATGGCATCTACCCTGCAGGAGTTGTCTTTGAAGATGGATGATTTTAAAGAGAACCTAGAAAATCTTAAAACAAGCAGTCAAAAACAGGCTGACACCCTCAAGGAAATGCTACAACAACACCAGACAAGAATAACAGGAATAGAGGTTTCTCTAAATAACTTAGAAAGCAGACTTAAGGAAGTGGAAACACAGAAAGAACTGCTTCCTAAACAAAATACTTGGTTGGTTAATAAAGTAGATGACTTGGAAAATAGGGAGAGGAGAAATAACATCAGGATTTTTGAATTACCTGAAAACACAGAAGGTGAGGATATTATTTCCTTTTTATCAAGCTGGATCCCTGACTTTTTAAACTTAAAAGAAGGACTTTCCTTTGGCATTAAAAGGGCACACAGAGCTCTTGGGAAGCCTGACATGAACTCAAACTCTCCTCCTAGGTCAATAATTATCAAATTTCTTTCATACTTGGACAAGGATCTGCTTGGAGGAAGGCACCTCTAAAATATAAACAGAGCCTGATAAGATTTGATAACAGCTATAACAACTATTCATCTAGAATAATGGAACAAAGGAAAAAAGTGTGGCCAATGATAACATTTCTGAAACAAAAAAAAAAATCAAGGCACAATTTGCATATCCAGCTAAGATAAGAATACTGTATGCCAACGAAATGAGGACTTTTATTGACTTGGAGGAAGCCTCTTCATTTATTAAAACTAATAATATAGCAATAACCCACGCCTGGGTGTGGGTAATGCTGGATTTACCCACGGTTGGCGTGGTTTGGTCCCGAGGGCAAAGCCCGAGGGACCAAACAAAGACAACCGTGGGTAAATCCAGCATTACCCACACCCAGAAGTGGATTATTGCTATTATACAATGACATTATTTAAGAAAAGAAATAATTACTTTTCTTAAATAATGGCATTGTATAATGCCTCTTTGCTGCCCTTCCGCAGGTGTCTGGTGTTCACAGTTCTGATGTACTGCGCATGCCTACGCAGTACATCAGAGTGTGCAAAAGCAACGGAGAACGCAAGATCTCCGTTGCTTTTTACTGTCTCGCAATGTTAAATGGGTTTAACATAGCGAGACAGCTTTAAAATAAGCAACGGAGATCTCCATTGCTTTTTACTGTCTCGCTATGTTAAACTCATTTAACATAGCGAGACAGGTTAAAAAAAAAAGCAACGGAGATCTTGCGATCTCCGTTGCTTTATTGTGTCGCTATGTTAAAGGAGTTTAACATAGCGAGACAGCTTTAAAAAGCAACGGAGATCTGCGTTGCTTTTTTAAACTGTCGCTATGTTAAACTCTTTTAACATAGCGAAACAGTGTTTTATACTAACGGAAAAAGTCCGGGCGACCGGACCTTTTTCCGTTAGTATATTGAGGGATTTACAACGGGCACGCTGGTTGGGCTGGCCAATCAGCGTGCACGTTTTAGAGGAGGCATTGTATAATGTGATTACTTTACCAGAAGATATGGATGGGCTGTCACCTTCTCTCAAGAGAACAAAAGAAACAAATGTCTGGACAGATGTGAAAAAGAAGAAGCAAAAGACTGATACTGTTACAGCCAAATCTCTCAAAGCATCTACTATGATATGAATTGTTTTAACATTACTTTAAACGACCAATTTTACTGCTTGGAATTTTAAAACAAAGGTAACTAACTACTGGAATCTTTATCTATATTTTTTGAAAATAGATGACACATGAGAGTTTTCACATGACCTCAGGTATGTAAAACAGGGTACTTTTCTTTCACAGAATGAGGGTTATATAGCACATAAAATATTTATACTGTAAATCAACATACATAGTATATGTGTATTTTCTCTTAATTTTCTCTTTTCTTTCTCTCTCTTCTTTCTTTTCTCAATATTTATTTTAACTGCATCTTGTCTCCCTTTCTAAACTCTCTCCTATTTACTATACTAATCTAGTCTGTATATATTTAATAACTCACTATCTATACATAGATAAATAATAGTCTAACATAATCTAGTTTTAAGGTAGACTAATTGGAATAGTGAACATAATTAATTGTTATTACAATATTTATTAGATTAATGGGTACTTTTCCGTTATCAGGGCAACACTGAAAGTGAGGATATTTTTCCCCTCTGCAGCACCTGCCACTGCCATTGTTGTCATTCATGCCTGAAATTATTATAGGATGCAAGTGGCAGCATGACGTGTCATTTGGTCAAAGGTAACCCAAATCATCTAAGAAAAGAAACTGGTGTCCTCAAGGTGATGATTTTGTCATGGGGCTTCACCGGTAGTGCGACCGCACAGCCGTTAGCCCGGAAACAGCTTTCTTGAAAACAATTAAAGTCCGTGTACTTTGCACTGCTTCCCCAAGGAAGTGTAATATTTCTGATAGGCCAAATGCCATTTGGGAAAAAAAAGCAAGTTAGAATGGTGCACACACTAAACACCGGGCATGCTTTATGTCTCCAGGGGCAGCAGCTAAATGTTACTGCTTCTGAAATAGTTTTTCTCCCTCGCTACATGTTCCACATTTGCTGAAAAGAAGCTTTTCGACTTGGGCTGTGAGGGTGAATAACACCCTTTCCCCTTTAACAAGCAGCTTCATTGGAAGAAACAAGAAGTCATCTATACAAGAATTGGGAAGGCTATAGCCCGTAAATAAATTACCTGCCAGGATGGACGTTACATAGCATATCAAATTATAATCTGCCTTCGGTGTACTCAAGCTTCTTTTTTCCGAAACCCATTTGGACTATCAGGAATGTTACACTTCCTTAGGGAAGCAGTGCAAAGTACACTGACTAAAGTTGTTTTCAAGAAAGCTGTTTCCGGGCTAATGGCTGTGCGGTTGCATTAGCAGTGTTGCCCAGATAACGGAAAAGTACCGATTAATGATAGTCAATGTTATGCTTATTGGGATTGGGGGCATGTTCATGATTAACTCTGAAATGTTCCATTCATGTGCATATGTCCTTTGAATTATTTCCTTTTAGTATTCACAAATATATATTAAAAAAAGGAGGGAAAAATGTACTGTTGGTTAAGAGAAGTAAAGCTTTCTTCACATTCTATTTGCGTTGCCATAGCAACAGTAAAATATTGCTACAGTTTCTAATGACACTGTGAATCTGAAAAGTGCATTTAGCCTCACAGATAACAAATAATAAGAAAAAGTAATGTTGTTTAGTTATTAAAATGAAAAACAACCTAAGCAAGGTAAAATACATAATAGGACTATTTGTAAATATTTTATGATTTATCCTCATAGGATTACATATTCCTGGAAACATAACTGAAATGTTCCCAAACTACATGTGCACATAAATGTAGCTGCTTGATTAAAAAGTATTACTCAGTTTAACATGATGATTTCACAAGCTGTCTGCATTGTAAAAGTTTAATTGTATATGTTACTTGAAATTGTCAGTCTCTAGAGCACATGAAAAGATATATATTACTTTTTGCAACATGTTATCTTTGCAGTTACCTCACACTCTGTGCAAACTCACTTGGTAACTGATAGCTATTCATTTAAAATATCAGTTTAATATTAAATGTGCCCTTGAAATGTTATTGACATTTTGACAAAATATAATTTCAACTGTAAAATGAGTGACTTGAAAGAAGTGAAGTAATGCATAGATTTCAAAGACAGTTCTTGACACTACAGTAAAAGTAAAAATATATATTCACAAGGAAGTATTGAAATGTTTTAGTCTTCCGGTTAAAATAGCTCACTTTCAACATTTTGCGATATCCGAAAGTCTGAAGAGCTAGGAAATTACTATTCTTTGTCTTTATAATGATTATTAGACAGATGTTAGACTCTGCTTAGTTTAATAAATTGTGACATATGTTTATGAAGAAAAGTGGACAATTACTCACATTGGACTACACATTCCCGGAAACTCGACTGAAATGTCCCCAAAATACTTGTGAATTTAAATGAAAGTGCCTGATTAATAAGCATAACTTATCTTAACAACCTGAATCCATAAGCTATCTGCTCTATATATGCTACATTATATATGTCACTTGCATATGACAGGCTCTAAAGCACACAAAAAATACATATTATTTTTGCAACATGCTATATTTGCACTAACCATACATTCTAAACTAACTCAATTGGCAACTGACAAGTAATTTATTTGAAACATCAGTCTAAATATTAATTGTGCCCTTGAAATGTTGTTGCCGTTTTGACAAAACAAAACCTGAATTGAAAAAGTAATGATTTGAAGAAGTGAAGTATTGTACAGATTTCAAACAGATACTGACACTACAATATAAGTAGAAATGTATACATGCAAGGAAAATTTGAAATTCTTTATACTTTTAGTTAAAATAGCTTTGTTAACTTTTTGCTTTATCAGAAAATATAAAGAGCTAGGAAATTATTTCTAATTTGTCTTTATAATGTTTACTAAAGTGATGTTAGTCACTGACATGTTTAATGGATTGCCAGTCATGTACAAGACGGACTACCGAATGTTATTTCTGTTTAACTATGTTTGCTGAATTTCTTTTATTAGTTGTTGTTGTTGTTGTTGTGTCTTTCTGCTTATCCCAGTTAGGGGTCGCCACAGCGGAACTCCGGTCCGCTAATGTTTGGTAGTGGATTTTTACGTGCCGAGTTACTAGCCCTGATGCACAACCTTCAACGAAGGCAAGCCAATTCACGCATGCCTCCACACAGATGACGCCCTAGCTGAGAATCGAATGGGACAACGTCTTGCTGTGAGGTGGCATCGCTACTGCAGCACCACTACTACGGGATAATTATTAGTACTGATTTAAAACAAGGGAAAGAAAGGGAAGGGAAATCTCTGTTTTTGGTCAAGGGAGGAGAGGCTTAAGAGTATTCTAACTGCCCCGAGAACTCTCTAAGTTGCTCTAAATACTATGTGATTAATACTTACCTAAGGTAAGTCTTGATTACCATATAGGTACCTTCACATTCATTCTAGGCCTGATGTGATTACCCATACTGGAAACAGGAGGTGCCCTATGTAGGATGGGAATTGTCAGGGTGATCATAGTTGATTCTTAGACTCTGCTTTGTAAATCTATAAATATGTAAAAGCACTGCACACTAGAATGTAGGCTCCCTCTACTCAGAGTCAGGATACCACTGATAAGCCATGTCATAAGTGTAAGTTGAAGTTGGTGAGCTGAAGTTTGGGAAAGTAAAGGAAGACAGTACACCTACAGTAAATTCATATTTCATTTGTAATTACTCATTGTCTCCTGTAGAGTCCTTTTAGTCAAATTATTTTAGTAATAATCTATTTGTTCTTGGTTTATTTAGTGTATGCTCCCCTGTTGCATTTAATTTATCCAAAATGACATATCTGACATATTTGGGATCTCTTAAGGGTAACTAAATACTGGATATTTTCTAAGTCATCATCATCTTCTTTCGGTTGTTCCAATAGGGGTTGCCACAGCGGATCATCTGTTTCCATTTCTTCCTGTTCTCTGCATCATGCTCTTTCACACCAACTACCTGCATGTCCTCTCTCACCACATCCATAAATCTTATCTTAGGCCTTCCTCTTTTCCTCTTACCTGGCAGCTCCATCCTTAGCATCATTTTCCAAATATACCCAGCATCCCTCCTCAGCACATGTCCAAACCAACGCAATCTCACATCTCTTGCTTTATCTCCAAACTGTCCAACCTGAGCTGACCCTCTAATATACTGATTCCTAATCCTGTCCATCCTAGTCACACCCAGTGCAAATCTTAACATCTTTAACTCTGTCACATCCAGGTCTGACTCCTGCCTTTTTGTCAATGTCACCGTCTCCAATGCATATAACATAGCTTGCCTCACTACCCTCTTGTAGACCTTTTCTTTCACTCTTACTGGTACTCGTGTGTCACAAATCACTCCTGACACTCATCTCCACCCATTCCACCCTGCCTGTACTCTCTTCTTCACCTCTCTTCCACACTCACTATTATTCTGAACTGTTGATCCCAAGTACTTAAACTCATCCACCTTTACCAACTCTACTCCCATGCATCCTCACCATTCCTCTACCCTCACTCTCATTTACACACATATATTCTGTTTTAGCCCTGCTGACCTACATTCCTCTCCTCTCTAAAGCATATCTCCAACTCTCCAGGGTCTCCTCAACCTGGTCCCTACTCTAACTACATATCACAATGTCATCTGCAAACATCATAGTCCACGGGGACTCCTGTCTGATCTCATCTGTCAAACTGTCCATCACCACTGCAAATAAGAAAGGGCTCAGAGCTGATCCTTGATGCATTCCCACCTCCACCTTAAACGTATCTGTCACTCCCACCGCAATCCTCACCAATGTCACACTACCCTCATACATATCCTTTACCACTCTTACATACTTCTCTGCCACTCCCGACTTCCTCATACAATACCAAAACTCCTCTCTAGGCACCCTGTCATATGCTTTCTCTAAGTCCACAAAGACACAATGCAACTCCTTCTGACCTTCTCTGTATTTCTCCAACAAAAACTCTCAGAGCAAACATTGCATCTGTAGTGCTCTTTCCTGGCATGAAACCATACTGCTGATGACTAATCATCACCTACCTTCTTAATCTAGCTTCCACTACTCTTTCCCATAACTTCAAGCTGTGACTGATCAATTTTATCCCTCTGCAGTTATTGCAGCTCTGCACATCACCCTTATTCTTAAAGATAGGTACCAAAACACGTTTTCTCCAGTCCTCGGACATCCTCTGACTTTTCAAAATTTCATTAAACAATCTGGTTAAAAATTTCACTGCCATTTCACCTAAGCACCGCCATGCTTCCACAGGTATGTCATCTGGGCCAACAGCCTTTCCATTCTTCATCCTCTTCATAGCTGTCCTTACTTCCTCCTTGCTAATCTGTTTCACTTCCTGATTCACTATCCCCACATCATCCATCCTTCTCTCTCTCTCATTCTCTTCATTCATCAGCCCTTCAAAGTACGCTTTCCATCTACTCAACACACTTTCCTTGCTTGTGAGTACGTTTCTCTCACTATCCTTTATCGCCCTTACCTGCTGCACATCTTTCCTAGCTCTGTCCCTCTGTCTAGCCAATCAGTACAGGTCCTTTTCTCCCTCTTTAGTGTCCAGTCTCTCATACAACTCTCCATAACTGATATTTTCTAAGTCAACTTAATAATTGTTTACACTACTAACATTCCATCCTGATATATAAAATACTATAGAACAATAATAGAATAATATCGAATTTCATATCTCTTTTCAGAAAATTCTCCATATAATAATTTAACATATGGAACTCAGTTGATATTGTTGGTTAAAGGTATGAGTGATAATCCAATAGATCTATCTTTATCTATTGGATTAGGAATGACTTTCATTCCATGTTTAATGGGAAATTCATATTTACTTGTATTTGATACCTTAGAATTAATGGTTTATAGAAGTACTTTTTTAAAGCCTGACCAGAATTTTACCCTTGTATTTAAAGACGAAAGAACAAAAGATTACACTCCCAAGTTTACACACATAAAAATAACATTCAATGTTATCAGAGAGAATATGGTATAACTACTATAATCAAAATAAAAAAAAAGAAGTAAAAAGTTTCTTCCAACAATAACTTGAAATGGATTAACATTCTTATCATTAAATACTACTGGCTTAAATAATGCAAATAAAAGATCAAACTTACTAAAATATTTAAATCTAAATAATGCACAAGTAATATTTCTCCAGGAAATGCATTTTAAGTCTAATGATAGCTTTATTTGGAACCCTAAGGACTATACAGTCTTAGCTCAATCCTCCTATAGAACAAGGACAAAAGGAGTATCAATTGTCTGGAAGAAAAACATAATCCCTCCAAAAGTTATTTATAAATCTGAAAACAAAGAAGGTCTACTAGCATTTGTTATAATTAAATTTAATAACAATATATGGACCTTAGCTAGTCTATATTGATTCCCAGGAATTGGAGCAGGAACGGTTAAAAAACACCTAGATTTTATTTCCAACAATTATAACCAAAATTTTATACTGGGAGAAGACTTTAATTGTACCTTAGCATCTTCTGAAAACACAAAGAAGTATTTTCGCAACTATTTCAAAATCCTTAGAAAGATGGATTGATCCATTTCATTTAATAGACACTTTTAAAGTAAAAGATGATAAATCCTTATTGTTTTCCTATAAAGACCATAGATTTGGAAGACAAACCACAATAAACAAATTATTCATAGTTCAAGATTTACAAACAAAAATCCTCAACTTCTCAATAGTTCCATGCTCCTTCTCAGATAATGACTCTCTGATAATGTAGCTCCAAATATAATTTAAACCTTTAATCCTCTCAACTAGAATTGCATCACATATCACAAAAATTAAAGAATTCAGACCCTGGATGTTATCAGAACTACAATTATTTCTTGAAATTAATAATACAACAGAAATCAGTAGAGTCATGGTTTAGGACTCATCAAAAGCGTATTTATTTGGTAAGACCCTTAACTGGTACAAAAACAAAGTCAGAGATTGGGAATCTGAATCATTAGACTTGAAAACCATCCTCTTGACAGCAAAATCTAAAAAGAAATCAGAATTGGCCAGAAGTCAAAAAAGAAATAGAGGAATTAAATAAAAAATATATTGAAATTCTAACACACAAAACTTGTCTAGCCTTGGAAAAATTAAAAATAAACTCATTAGCCACCTCCCCCAGATATCTACATAACTTATCTACAAGAATTAAAATACAATCTAAAGCAAATAACATTAGTAGCATATATCATGAAAAGAAAGGGGAAAAAAATATCAGATATAGGAGACATCCTTGAAGCATTTTGGTTCCATTATATGGAACACTTCAAAAAAGAAGATTTAGATACCAACCAAATAAACTTAGATACAACCCTTATCAATATAAAAAAAATCACAAAAACTTAAAACTAGGCCTACAAAAACCTATATCCTACAAAGAAATTGTTGACAAGATAAAAGAAAGTAAATCTAACAAAGCTTCAGGGATAGATGGTATAATTACGGAAATTTACAAACTCTTCCCTTCAACAGTAATCTCCCTTTTTCATAAAACTTAGCTAGACACCCAGTCAGAAGCAAAAATACCACCCTCATGGAAATATTCTCTCATAATACCAATTCTAAAAGATAATAAACCATCAGACCTTTGTACCTCATACAGACCTATATCATTATTGAATAATGATTACAAAATATTCATGTCAATCCTAGCTAACAGAATGAAAATCCTACTTTCAAAGACAATTAATAATGATCAAACTGGATTTTTATATAACAGGCACGCACATGATAATATTAAAGGGATACTTATTCTTATATGTGAATAAAGAAGATAGAGAAACACTTGTAATCGGATTAGACATAGAAAAAGCCTTTGATTCCCTCAACTGGGAATATCTATTTAAAACTTTAGCATAATTTGAATTTCTTCATCCCTTCATCTGATTACTAAAACACATATATATTAATAACTTAGCCTACATTAAATTAGGTCCTTTCGCCTCAGAATCTATCCATATAATGAAAGGTACTAAACAAGGATGCCCCCTTTCTCCTATTTTATTTGCTTTGGCTATAGAAATACCTGCAGAAATAATACGCAATAATCCAAGAATAAAACGAATAGAAGTCTATGACCACTACATATCTAAAAGAATGCTTTTTGCTGATGATATTTTATTGGGTCTATATTGGAACACCGAAAATTTAAAATGTTGAGTGTTCTAATATCGACCCATTTTCAGAGAACACTGAAAATATCGAAGAAACAGAAAACTGAATTCTTTCCTAGGGAAAGAATTCAGTTGTCTATTTCGGTTGCTTCGGTATTTTCAACACTCTGGTGGAAAGTTACGGGTTGGATTCAGGTAAGTGTGCGATTGAGTGCGAGTTAGGTATGTTTGCGATTGTATGGACATGAGGGTTAGGGCGGGTTAGGTGAGTTAGGGTTAGGGCGTGAGTTAGGTATGTGTGTGATTGTGTAGACGTGAGAGTTAGGGTGGGTTAGGTGAGTTAGGGTTAGGGTGCGGGTGAGGTGAGTGTGTGATAGTGACGGACCTTAGGGTTTGGGTTAAGGTAAGTGGATAGTTAGTGGTGTGTGCATAGTTTAGTGTACGGTTAGGTGTAAGAGTTTAGGTGTATGTGTGTGGATTGCTGTTTGTTTGGTGTGCTTGTGTTGTGTGTATGTGTTTTGGAACAGCAAATTTTTTCCCGAGGAAAAAATTCGCTGTTCTGAATGTTCGATGTTTGGTATTTTTGATTGGTAGGGTTCTAATATAGACCCTATTTTATTAACCCTATCAAATTCCAGAGAGTCATTAGGAGAGCTAGAAGAAGTAATGGAGAAATTTTATAAGATTTCAGGTCTACACTTTAATAGATCAAAATCAAAATTTCTATTTTTAAATAAGAAAAAAGAACTACAAGTTACAGATAAATCCATCATAGGAAAACTTATGCTATATTATATAGGAATAGTGTTATGCAAAAATATAAACAAAACAATATTAATAAATTATAAAAACTTTATTGAAACAATAAAAATATATATAGAAAAGTGGAACAAAATTATATTAACTTTTGAAGACAGACTGCAATTAATAAAAATGGTCTTATTGCCAAAAATAATATATGTAGCATTAGCAATACAGTTAATTCCTGAAAGATACATTCTTAAAGAAATAAACTCATGTTTAATAAAATTATTATGGTATCCCAAAAAGAATAGAGTAGTTCTAACTCATCACATTAGACCCTGGAAACAAGGAGAATTGACCTTCCCGAAAAATAGAAACATATATAAAAGCATCTGTGCTTAAAACTACAATAGACTGGATAAACCCAAATTATTTGCCAACTGGAAAGAATTAACAATGGCTATATTAACAAATGAATTTAATCTGTTAAAAAAAATTTAACAGTAGACAAATCAAACAAACCCTGGTACATACTATGCATAAGTATACAATATAATATAACAACACCTTCTAAAACAACACTGATTAATCATTACATCAATTCCTTTAGAAAACTTATCAATGCAAACATAGATCTAAAACTTTGGTTTGACCTTTTAACCCCATTTACCATCACTAAGAACTTTCCTCATAAAATATATAGGGAAACAATAACCTCCTGGGAACAAAATGGATTCTTATGCTGGTTTCAATGTGTAAATAAATTAAATGTTTTAGATATACATATGATAAAAACTGCTTACAATATTCCAACACAGGACTGGTTAACCTTACAAAGCATTCTAATGAACACTCAAGATTTATGCAGATTAATTAATAATTCCTCATTTAAAGATATTCCAAATCTAATACGTTTTCTGTACAAATTTATATATAGTTGTGAAAAGAAAAATTCCATTTCAAATCTATATAAAGAGTTAATAACATATAAAACAATGCCCAAACCATCATACTGGCAGTTCTTAACAAAAGGTCAGTCAATGCAGTTAACAGAAGAAATTAAAATTAACATCTTACAAGCAATTATTTACACCTCTAACACACAGTACTGGAATATATTTAACTGGAAACAGGGCTGGTGCTAGCATTTTAGGGACCCCCAGCAAGGTTCAAGTTGGGGGCCCTACTCAAGAGAACATCAAGCATGACCACATTGCCATTGCACCCCTTCCCTGTCAATCTCATCCAGCACCATTTAAGTACTAGTCTCACTACATTCAGATCATTAAGAATTGATGTGCCAAGCCACAAACTGGCATTTAGTACCAAGGTTACATTATGATAAACCCCTGTACTACAGTACGGTGGCTACTCACAGGTACACACACTGACTGGCACTTAGTACCAATGTTGCATTAAGACAAACCCCTGTACCACAGCAAGGTAGCGACTCAGGTGCACACACTGGCATTTTGTACCAATGTTACATTATGACAAACCACTGTACCACAGCAAGGTAGCTACTCACATGTGCACACACTGACTGGCATTTAGTGCCAATGTTACATTATGACAAACCCTGTACCACAGCAAGATAGCAACTCAGGTACACACACTGACTGGCATTTAGTACCAATGTTACATTCCGATAAACCCCTGTACCACAGCAAGGTAACAAACTCACAGGTGCACATGGCAAGGTAGCAACTCACAGGTGCACAAACTGACTGGCATTTAGTACCAATGTGACATTATGAAACCCCTGTATCACAGCAAGGTTGCCACTCAGCTGCACACACACACCAAATGGTATTTAGTTTCAATGTTATATTATGGACAAATCCCTGTACCAGAGCAAGGTAGCCACTCACAGATGTAGACACTGACTGTGTACTCAACTGCCCAGATTTTCAAAGAATGTCCAGATGTGACTCTTGTTTGGTCTGTTCCTCAATTTGGAGTTTTCTGTTTTTTTTTTTTGTTTTTTTTTATGGCAAATCATTGATGACTGAATTCATTAAATGACAGGCATTTCAGTTTAACTTCATATGCCCTTCAGAACATGCATGGTAAGACCTTTTATTCTAACAGTTTCAGTTTATAAGAGCAATATTTACAATTTGCCCAGATCTTTGGGACTGGAACCCCATTATCTGTGGCTTTGTCCAGATTTTGTGCCATGAGATTGGGAGCTGGCATTTAGTAGCAATGTTGTTACATTATGACAAGCCTCTGTACTGCATCAAGGTAGCCAGTCCCAAAGAGGTACACAAAGAGACCCACACTGACTCCCCCCAAACGCACCCACACTGACTGGCATTTAGTAGCAATGTTGTTACATTATGACAAGCCTCTGTACCGCATCTAGGTAACCAGTCCCACAGAGGTACCCAAAGACACAGACACCGACTGACACATAGACACTGACTGACACACAGACAGCGACTGATACGCAGACTGACACAGACAGACTGACACACAGACTCCCACACAGACACCGACTCATACATAGACAGACTGACACACAGGCACAGACTGACACACACAGACACCCACACAAATTGACATTGACACCCACACAGACTGAGACAAAGACAGTCTCCCATACAAAGACTCCCACACAGAGAGACTCACACAGACACACACAAAGACACAGACTGCCTCACATAGGACAGAAGCACACTAAAACAGACACTTGTACACAGGACAGACAAGACTGCACTACAGCAAGACTGAACATTAACACCCACACAGACACAGGACAGAGGCACCCACCCCCACAAGTGCAGAGACAAGACCAGGACAAATTTACTGCAAGACTGAACATAAACCCACACAAGATGAAGTCAGCACTACCACAAAACAGAACAGACACCACTCTCAAACACAAGACATTGCCAGCAATATAGCAAGACTTAAACAAGCAGCATTAGATAAACTGACATCACTCAAGGCAATTATTGTCATGCAGAACAGTCACACTGCAGATGTACACAACATGGGACACAGAAAAGACTACAGACAACATAAAGGGAAAGCCATGGGGATTACAGAGCCTGAGGCAGACTCAAACCCACACAAACCCAAAAGAAAGCCATGGGGATTATGGAGCCTGAGGCAGACACTCAAACCCAGATAAACACACAGAAGAGACATGGGGATTACTGAGCCTGAGGCAGACTCAAACCCATGCACAAGAGAGTAATGGGGGTTTAGTAAGTCTGACACAGGCAGACTCAAATCCAAAGAGAAAAAGGTGAAGACCAGAGTGTCATTCATCTTCTATATGCATTTACCTCTTCATCTTCTGGCTGCTGCCACTTGTCTGTTCTTCCTGCACTTCTGTCCTAGCCCCCCGATGAGTCCTGCCACTCCCAACTATACTACCATCCTAATGAGTCCTGCCACTACCCTGCTACTCCACACGAGTCCTGCTGCTCCCGATGAGTCCTGTCGCTCCTGACAAGTTCTGCCGCTCCTAGCTGCCTTTGCCTAACATCCTGCTAGTTCCATCCTCATGGTCCTACCTGTTGGAGGTATGCAAACAAAAAGTGAATATACAGCATACAAGCCACACTAAGGTACTACCTGAAATTACTGCCTGACAGCATTATAAAAGATTACTGGAAAGGAAATATGAGCACATACCTAACCTACAGTTTTACTGGGATCTTACGAATTTTATTCCGGACAAAGTCTTCAATGAGGCTGCCATGTGATACACTTTGTCCCACTTCATGCTCAATTGAGAGCACAGCTAAGCCTGAAAGTCTCTCCTGACTCATTGACGAATGCAGGTATGTCTTTATGAGTTTCAGCTTAGAAAAGCTGCATTCTGCAGCAGCCACTGTAACAGGTGCAGTCAAATAAATGCGCATTGAAACATAAGCATTTATATATATATATGTCTTGCAAGTAGTTGTGAATAAGGAAATTTAACATAGTCAGTGGTGATGATTCATTATCAATCATTCAAGAAAGGCTTTTACGTTCATGTCCAATGTCAGAGTCATTAATATCACAGTGGCCACTTATCCTGTCAGTCAGTTGTTCTTTCAGAGCCTTGCAGTATTGCAGCAGTGTGTCTTCTGCAACATCACGCAAGGCTTTAATATTTGATAGAAATCCAAAGGCTATATTAAACTCTGAAAGCTGCTGAAACTGGTCAGTAAACAATTGGATTGTTGTGTCCAGCAGCACATTGAAGAACTCTACATGTAATTTTACCACTGGATCCTGTACAGTCTCATCTTCTCCTTCATAATCAAAGAACTGTTTTACTTTCCTCTGTCTCTTTTCTTGAAATGTGGTGCCAACGTCCAGTTCTTCTGCTATCTTGGAGGCTTTTCCCAAGGCATGTTGAAATCCCATTTCTCTGTAATTCTTTAGCAGGTCCATAGCAGATGCCAGCACTTTGACATGTTGAAATATCAACAGATGGACTCTGCAGAACTTTGCTTGTATGATTTATCTCTGTCAGCACATCATACCAAACCACTAAACTTACAATGAATTGGTATGACATAAGTTCTGAGCACAGTCCTCTTGCTTTTTGATATGTTGCAGCATCATTTGTACGTACTACTTGCCCTATCTCCTGTAATGCCTCAATGACTCCCTTCAACTGAAATCTTACTGCCTTGACAGAGTCTAATCTGCATTCCCAGCGAGTCTCCGACAGTGGCTTCACAGTGACATTTGTGTTCCATTTTAAGATCTGCCATCGGCTTGTTGATGCTGAACAGAGTACGTAAATGTTCTGCAGACATCCAAAGAATGACACTGCATGTACTGATGAATGTGCTCCATCACTAACTATAAGATTTAAATTATGGCAGGCACACGGCACATAAAAAGCCCTTGAATTAATCTGTTTTATCTGGGCCTGCACTCTAGCTCATTTCCCCTTCATGTTGCTGCCATTGTCGTATCCTTGTCCTTGACAGTCATTAATGTCCAATTGATGACTTTGAAGAGTCTGAAGAAGACCTTCTGTAAGTCCTGCCCCAGTTGTGTCATTCACAGGCACAAATCCCAGAAAATGTTCCTCAGCTGTGGCTGCAGTCTGTGAAATATCCACATACCGAACTACTACAGTCATTTGCTCTTGATTGCTGATATCTGGCGTGCAATCAAGAATCACAGAAAAGTACCTAGCTTCCTTCACCTTCCCTACAATGACCCTTAAAATAGCATTTTCAATCAGCTGGATAACTTTATTCTGTATGTCCTTCCCAAGATAGCGATCCATTACCTCTTTATTCCAAATACGACACAAATGTTCAGCCATGACAGAGTCAAACTGTGACAAAAGTTGCACTTGACCTAAGAAATTGTCATTGCCATAGGTGTCCAGGGCATCAGCTGTACCACGGAATGCCATGTTCTGTTCTGCCAAGTACTGGACAACAGCAATAATGCATTCTAACACACCACGCCAGTTAGTTATCTCATTTTCAACCATTGCTTGTCTCTTATCATCCGTAGTCTGCCTACTCTTTATTCTGTTGTCCAGTTCCTTCCACTTCATCATGCATGCCATATGCTCTGGTGCTCGGTCATGGCTGTGTAAAGCTTTGGACATCTCTCTCCATGCTTTGTAACCACCTGACCTGAGAAGATGGTTAGAATGTCCAAACAATTTGCATGCAAAGCAAAACAGTGCGTCCTTTGAGACCGAATATGTCAGCCAAGTGCATTTTGCTCTCTCTCTATTAGGCAGCACATGGAAATAGTTCTCAGATGTAAATCTTCTTTTCTGCTCATTGACTGGGAACTGTGGTAACACCACTTGCACAGGTCCATGCTGAATGGCAGCTATCCTAAACTCATCCCTAATCAAGTCTGGCCAAGTCCCTAGATCCTCCAATCATGTACCTGACACTCCCTGCAAGTCATAGGCCACATCTGTCACTATGGAGGTATGGGCTCCTTCTGTATCAAAGTCTGGTGATCCAGGCAACACCTCTACAGGTGAATCTGCAATTGCTGCTGTGCATTCACCCATGGTTATGGCTGTAGGTCCACAGGAGGTAGCCTGTGATGTAGCTGCAAGAGAGTGGTCACTTTCTAGTGAAAGGAAGCTGGCCTCAGAGTGGTCAGACTGTAATGCAGAATCATCGGGTTGTCCTGAAGGCAGACTTTTTCCTGAATCTCCCCTCTCCGATGAGTCACAGAAAAAATTCATAATGGAACCCTGTCTCTTTGCATCCTCATTCCTCTGCTGCTGAAGCTTTCTATTTGCTGCTCCTGACAAATTTGTACGCTTCTCTAACTGGGAATGGAAGTAAAGCAGAATTACTACACATGCAGACAGAGTCCTTTTGTCATACTGTTATTAACAATGTTTAATGACTTGCATTGACATCAGTCACTATTGCACTGCAGGCAGAAAGACTGAAGAATGACTAACCAGTAGGCGCAAACAAGTAATGAGAGGCCCAGGTTACAGTTTCATGTTAAATATCTAACACTAGAGGTGAACTTCAGCTTTTTCTACAGAATTCATCCCCTGTCATCCCCCTAAACATGTGACGAGGCCACAAATGATGCAAAAGATTGATATTACAAGCTCTCTGACTAAAGTCTGAAAGAACTAATGACTAGGAGAGGCACAGGTTTGAAGAGGAACACACCAAACTGAGGCAAGACAAATGTTACGGTACAATACAGACTACACATGCCCACTACCTCTCAATCTCTTAGCAAACTTGAACAAACCAAAATCATTGGTTGAACAAAGAAGTGAAGTCATGGATTTGCAAAAAAACCTCATTTGTGAGGGATGTAGAAGTGGCACACAGATTGGGAGACATTCCCACAACCCCCCTTAGCACAGGATCTGTGTACAAAAGCATAAATCCAGGGAATGTACCATGCATTACATGGACGGTATGAAACAAGAAGTCCATTTCTGTTAGTAGCCTCAGCCCTCCACATTGTGATATGCAATAATTTTAAGAGAGAACAGGCCAAAAACCAAAAATATCTGGACACACTTCTCGCAGGCCCCATCAACCTCCTAAACTGTCAACATAATTCAGACAGCCAAAAAACTTGGATAGCAGAGTAGTGTTTGCAGCAGTATGCCTTAAAGACATTAGTACATTCTGTGGAATTCTTATCCCCCCCCCCCGTCTCGGCGCAATTTTGGATGAAGTGAAAACAAAATTAACAATGTGCTTATACAGTCCGTGACACCCCCCCCCCCACCCATTACAAAAAAAATTCCAGGCAAACAATGGATGCTGCAACATTCTCGCAGGCCCTAACCACACTCCCAAACTTTCAATACAATAGCTACGGACAACGAAAAATTGAAGTCATTGCAATAAGGCATATCAAGGACAGTTAAACAGCACTATAAACAGTTAGCAGAACAGTGTTTGAATTAGCAGGCATTAAGATATCAGTACATACTGCAGAATTCTTAACCCCCCCCCCAAGTCTAGGTAGAATTCTGGATGAAGTGAAAACAAAAAGGCGTAGCATAAACAATGTGCTTACAGTCTGTGACCCCCTATTAAAAATACTCCAAGCAAACAATGGACACTGCAACATTCTCACAGGCCTTAACCGCACTCCAAACCTTTCAACACAATAAGTACGGACAACGAAAAATTTAAGCCATTGCATCAGTAGTACATTGTTGGTAAACACAATAGTAGCATAACAGGGTTTGCATTAGTATACATTCAAACATCTACACCTTCTGCAACATTCTCACAGCTGCTAACTATCTTCCCGACATTAGGCATGGTAAACAATGTACAAGTCCTCTCAACCTTCAAAGAGCATAATTCAAACAGCCAATAATAACTGCAGAACAAGGCGTAACATCAGGGATAGTTAAACAGTACTATAAACTTAGACAGCCGAACAGTGTTTACATTAGCGTGTATTAAAATATCAGTACATTCTGCGGAATTCTCACCCCCCCCCCCCCCACCAGCCGATGCACAATAATCCTGGATAAAGTGAAAACCAAAAACATAGGCGTAGCATTAACAATGTCCTTATACAGTACATGACCCCCATTAAAAAAGCTCCAGGCAAACATTGAACACTGCAACATTCTCACAGGCCCTAACCACACTCCCAAACTTTCAACACATTAACTACCGACAACAAAAAATTTGCAGTCATTGCATCAGTGAGTAGAACATTGCAGTTATATGCAATAGTAGTGTAACAGAGTTTGCATTAGTATACATTCAAAACATCTATGCCTACAGCAGCATCATTCTCACAGCTGCAAACTACCCTCCCAACATTAGGCATTTTAAGCAACGTACAGGCCCCATCAACCTCCTAACCTCTCAGCACAATTCAAACAGCCAAAAAAACTGCAGAACAAGCTGTAACATCAGGGATAGTGTAAAACAGTACTATAAACCTAGATAGCAGAACAGTGTTTGACAAACTTGTAAAAAAACTCAAAATCTACTGCAAATTCAGTTGACAATCTACCAACAGTTTCAAAAAATAGCAGCTGAAACCAGTTCTTATCCTGAATACTTAAAAGATCCATTACTGAGCAGTACACATCCCAACCATCTGGAAAATATAAATTATACCCTTGCACAAAGGTGGAAACTTGACAGAACTTAAATTATAGGCCAAGAGCAATTCCTCCCCCACTACCTGAACTTCTAGAGGAATGCATTCATTCTCGACCAATAATTTATTTGCCAAATCCCAACATGGCTTCAGGCCTCATGCTGCAACTGCCCTCCTCAGTTATACCAACACCATCAATTTACAAATAATGGTATCTGGCTTTCTCAATTTGTTAAAGGCCTTTGTCAGTCTCTCAACAAACTACTAACTACTCTCGCCAACCTTAATCAGATCCCCCTAGCCCTCCACTGGCTCCAAAGCTACACAACAGGTCATAAACAGCCATAAAATGTTTCCAGTATCTACCCCTCTCTACTTCCACTCACATTAGGAGTCTCACAAGGCTACATCCTTGATCCACTTCAATTTAGTGGATTATCGACCTCAATACCACCACATCCCTAGCACTCACAATCCAATATGCTGACATTGATACACTTGTGTTACATTTACCATGCAACATGTCATGTCCCAACCCAGGCTGAAATAAGCTAATCTTCACCACTTACCCCATATGCCTAAGACTATTGACTTAGACAGCAGCATCTCACAACACTGCCCACCTATTCCTGCTCTAGCCAACTACAATATCCTTCTCTGTCCCATTATTTATCTCCCCTCCTTTTCGGCACCCCTATCCCATTCTCTCTACCTTTTACATATACAGAATAGATGCTGCCAAAACAAAATCCTCTTGCCCCAAATAACTAACTTACACACTCTCCTAACCAATGGGCAATCAAAATGAAATGTATATTACATTTCACATTCCCTTATATTGTCCCTCGTATATACAGATAAACCAAACTTATTTTACATATTTCTAGCACCTGTGTACTAAAAGCATTTCTTCCTGGGCCTCCTCTGAAAATGGGTTCTATCCCAGTCAGACTAGCCAGTAAATAAATATAAAATAAGTAAAGTAAAACTGGTATAACCACAGCCCCTCACCCTCCATCCTCTTAGCACAAGAACGCTACATAAAAGCAAATTAAAACTGATAAAACCAGTCCCCACCTCCCCAATCCTCATAGCACAAGAACACCACACAAGTGAAAAACTGGTAAAACCACAGCCCCTCACCACCCATCCTCTTACCACCAGAGCACAACCATAAAATAAAACTGGTACAACCACAACCTGACCCCGCCCTCTTAGCACAAAAGCTCTACACAAAACCAATATAAAACTGGTACAACCACAACCCTCCCATCCTCTTAGCACAAAAACTCTACACAAAACCAAAATAAAACTAGTACAACCACAGCCCCAAAATAAAACTGGTACAACTATAGCCCTCACCTCCCAAACCTCTTAGCACAAAAACTCGACACAAAACCAAAGTAAAACTAATGCAACCACAGCCCTCACCCCCAAACCTCTTAGCACAAGAAATGTGCACAAAAAACAAATCACCCTCCCACAAAAGATAAAGTTAAAACTAAACCCAAAAACTTACCTTTTATGCTTTCTACAGAAGGCTGCTTCCAATACTTTGCTCCCTCTTCACGACTGAAGGCTCACCTGCTCTGCTTGCCTTCCTCAGACCACTCAGTCCCTTTGAAATTGCCTTTAAAATGACAGTTTGTCAGACCTTTTGAGAAGTTGCCCTTAAAAAGAGTAGAATCCAAAGACCACGACTGCTGCAAAGGCATGAATCCACCGCTGATCCTTTCCTGATGTAGTCCGTCCTCACGCTGGTCCAAACCCGGCTTGACCTCTGTACTCTGCTGCTGCTAAAGAATGCTCCTCTGTTTAAAAACAAGAGAAGTGATCCTTATTAGCTGCAGGTGCCTTTTTAAAGGCAGTTTGTGCAGGAAGTGATTTGCAAGGACCAATCAGGTCCTTGTTTCATCACTTCCTACTTAAAAAAAAAAAAAAAAAAAAAACAAGGACTTAGTTCGCAGGCTGCTGCAGCCAATCAGATCCCTTGTTTCAGTGAGTGGACTGGATTGAATGCAGCTTGCCAGTGAATCAAAAAAAAAAAACGGAAACACAGTTCCAATTTTTGCGGTGATGGCAGGGTCCAGGAAGCCAGACTATGCGGATGTCCACGAGGATCCAGGCCGAAGAAGAGCAATGCCGGTTGGAGCAACCCGTGGCTGCTGAATGGGGGCCCTAATTGGCGGGGAGGTAATTGGGGGCTCCCTGTGGCCGCAGGTTTCATGGGTGCCTAATGCCAGCTATGACTGGATATACTTAAATAGATCATTTTTAGCACAAGATAGAATTAAAAAGATCAGTGCTACTATAAATGTTTTTTGCTGGAGGTGTGAAAAGTCAAACAAAGCAGACTGGATTCATATTTTTTATGAATGTAATAAAATTAAATCATATTGGAATGGAATCAATCATTTTTTACAAGCTTTATTTAATGAATCCTTTACCTTAACTAAAGTATTGATTATACTAAAATGTAAATGAAGGTCCTTACCTAAATAAGACAAATATGTATTTGTTATGGACAATACTTGCTATATCTAGGAAATGTGTAACCAGAAGGTGGAATTCAAATACACCCCCGAACTTGGAAGAATACATCTGCAGTGGTGCAACAGTAGTGTTGTTACCTCACAGCAAGAGGTGCTCCCGTTCGATTCTCGGCTGGAGTGCGGGGAGTGCCTTCTGTGTGGAGTCTGCATTTCCTCTCCACGGTTGGGTGGGCGTTCGAAAGACATGCATAAATGGGCGTGCCTTCATTGAAGGTTGAACTTCGAGCTGGCACCTCGGCATTCATGAAAATCTACTACTAATCATTAGCGGACTGGAGTTCCGCTGTGGCGACCCCTAACCAGGAAAAGCCGAACGACAGCAACAACAACTGAAGGCAACTGCATCAATGGAAATAAAAATAAAAAAACTACGAATCTATCCCAGGCCATTGGTAAATAATCCTTGGAAGCAAGTTATATCTTTGTTGGACACTCTGCAATAATCAATATTGTATCTCTGATAACTGATCTGTTAATTCTATATTTAATAACATGCAGTATATATAAGGCAACAAAAGTATATAAGGTAGCAGAAACAACCATGATTGCAATTAGGCTCCAGTATCCACAATGTAGAAAAAATTTCTTTATTTGTGCACAGGTTAGCGTTTTCACATTTTGCTTCTTCAGACCAATAATGTGCAAAAAACATCAATGGTACTTAAATACATTAAATCAACCAATCATCAAATTCATTCAATTATAATCAAAAAAATGTTTTAAAGTCATAACATTCTGCACTAACTAATCTATTAGTGACATAATTATTACTACATAAAAACCTCATAAAAACAACTTGCTGTGTTAATATAAAACATGTATAAAATATAATAACATTACATTACATGTACCAGAACATTTCTAAAAAGATATATATATATATATATATATATATATATATATATATATATATATATATATATATATATATATATATATATGTAATCTCATCACTAACTATAGCTGCATATTAATTAATGTCTAAAATATTTCTTACTGGTATATAGAAGAAAATTTATAAAAGTAGCAGAGTAGTCATAACTAGCTAAAATTATGACTGGGCATATATAACTAATTCACTTTTTAGCAATTTTTCTGGACTTAAGAATGGGCTTCAACAAAGCCCTCTCATTAAGGCCACTACCTCTATCAGTCCTCAGTCTCATGATCCAGCAAGTTTCTTTCTTCCCTCTAGCATTTGAATGTCTTCTTCTCTTATACTAGGTGAGATAACATCTATTACTAAAAACCTAAACTGATGTTCTTTACCACAATGCATCACATGCTTGGCCAACGCATTAGTAGGTAACATAATCCTAATGGCATAGAGATGTTCCCTTATACGGTTTTTCAAAAGCCTATTGGTCTTACCTACATAAAACAACTTGCATAAATTACAAATTTCCAAATAAACCACATGAGGAGTATTACAATTAGCATATAATGAAAAATTAAACTGTTTTCCTATGTCTGGATGTGCAAAACTACTACTAGAATTAATATGTGTACAAAAACTGCATTGTTCACATGGATAAGTTCCTGTTACTTGTCTCTCTGATTGGGTATTTTTAACTTTAGGGTGACATAACCATCTTTTAAGGTTCGGTTTATTCTTGAACCTGAACTTCGGTCTGTCCCCCACTATTTCATATATGGCTGGATCAGTAGTTAAAATTTCCCAATATTTATAAATGGCTTCAAATACTATATAGTTATCTGTAGTAAAATCTGTGTTCCAAAATGTGTAGTAGGTGTAGAGCACATATTCAAGTATATTATTATTATAACTCTGCGGCTATGGCAAGGTACGGCATCAGTAACGGAAATAAATAAAATAAAAATAAAAAAAAGAAATGAGCACCGAGGCTGTAGGGTTATTTATTGTGGGGGTTATATTATGGTTATGGGTATAAGTTTGCAGCACAGCAAATTAATGCTAATGGCTGGTTTTCTTCAATGGTAGAAATATAAAATTTGGGAAAAGCATGTAGGATTAGGCTTTAAGAGAAACAGTGCTGAGTTGCCGAGTTCTAAATGTAAGAAATGCCTTTTACACCTCACTCTGCTCCAGCGGGATCTGTGGAAGAAGGATGCCTAGACAGTTCCTAGGCTAGCAAGAGCAATGGGTCTCCTAGAATTTCAGCCATGTGTGGCTATATTACTGATGCATGTACCTCCATACAAATTATAGAAGGCGTCATTAAGGGGTATATTGAGGGTGCTTTTGGCTAACATCAAAGACTGAAATAGTACTAAATTCGTGAGTCCTTCCTGTCATGGTATTTAGAAACCCAAAGTCTTGGAGAAATTAAAGCTGTACATTTGGGTGGCTGTCTGTGGTCATTTTGTCACTTCTGGGGTACATTTGGTAGTCGGCGAAGACATGCAGCAGGCAGGTCAGTCTTGTAGGATTGCAGGATGACAGTAATATGTTTTGTTGACTTGCTGTTCTTGCATTGGAATGGATATCATGCTTTTGTGGTATTGAAATGGAATGCTCCTGGCTGAGCAGATGGGGTGTAGCATGTGCTTTTAAGACAGTTATTGTGGATGTTCTTCGTGTTTCACTGTTGCAGTCATTACACTTTGGCAGAAGATTTAATTATACCATGTCGTCGGATAGCCATCCGACTACCGGAATTCACAAGAAATGCAAAGAAAAAGAAAAGGACAGGCATCCGAGGTCCAAAACCAACGATGAGGTTTCTTCTAAGTCAGTCACTGGTTCGCCGGTTCTCAGTGAGGCACCTTCGTAGCCCCTGATGCCTGCTACTTTAGACCCGCATGCCACTACCAACTCCCACGTGGAGTCGCCTAGGCCGCAGGAAGCTCAAGGTATTGGACCTTTGGAGACTATTCCCTCAGATGGGTCTGGAGCTGCTGAGCAGGCATTCACTTCTGAGGGTGTTTTCCGACCAACTCAATTATACATTAAAATGACTTCAGCTTCAAAGGCAAAGACTAAAGCACCCTTAAAGACAAAGAAACAAGTACAGCAGCCTCATGGACGGGCCTCCATGCCCAAAAAACAGATGCTCAAAATGGCCGAAGACTTAATTACTTTGATCAGGGGTTCCCATCCCCCACCTGATATAAGGCCTAGGCAAGAGACAGAATATGAATCTTCAGATCAGGTTTCCATTTCATTTGATTCCTCTTCTGATCAGGAATACTCTCTTCCTCCCTATGAGAATTCTGATGCTGAAGAATTTATCCCTTCAGCCTCTCCTCCTGAGGATTACTCTTTTGGGGAAACCTTGCATACCATGAGAGAGCATTTCCACTGGGAGAGCCAAGATCTTTCAGAATCTAAGAAAAAGCTCAGAGACTTCCTTTTACTACCACAACACAGGCCCCTAGCTATTCCACCTGTGTTAGACATTGTTGATGATGTATTTTCAGAGTCCAGTCTGACCCCTGACTCCTTACCTCCAACTCCTGTTAAGCTGGACAGGTACTACAGGGTTCCTGACTCTTATAAATTCCTTTTCAAAAACCCTGCTGCTAACCCAGAAACTATCGCTCAGGGTCCCAAAGGGGTCAAGACTTCCACTGCAATAAACCCTACCCCCTCTGACAGGGATTCTAGGGCATTGGACAGATGGGGAAAAAAGATTTACACTTCCGCTACCTTGGCTATAAGGGCTTTAAATTGTCAGTTTCGTATACTCAAATATCAGCAATATATTATGTCACTGCTTAAACAGAAAATGTTGACAAATTCTGAATGTGCAGAAAACAAAGAAATGCATGCTTTATTGCATGCAGCTGAACAAGTTGGAAAGCATACTTTGCAAAGTGGTTTTGATTCTTTGGAGGCCTCCTGCAGAGCCACTGTTACAGGTTCTGTCATCAGGAGGCATGCTTGATTAAAGGAACAAAGTCTGCCTGATAATGTCAAAGCAAAATTATTAGAGGCCCCATTACAGCATGATACTTTGTTTGGTTTTAAAGAAAATGGAAGACAAAGCTAAATCTATGAATACTAAATTATTGCAGTTCTAGTAAAACAGCATCCACGAAACCAGCACCAGCACTTCGAAAGGAATCCACAGGCTCAAAGTTCCACAAGGTTTATTGCAAAAAACACACTTCATGAAAGTTAAGCGCTTTCATCTTACATCTAAGACTTCATCAGAACAATGATTCAAACATAAATAAGACAATTTATAATCCCTTCTCCCATCACATGGCTCAAGTACTTCATGATCTAAAAAATATTTAAAGTGCTAGTGCTCAAATTAAATCTTTCCCTTTACTACTAACTTTAAATTCTCATACTAATACCTTAAAATCTTTAAAAAAAAACCTTAAAATACTGTTAAAAATCAGCTATTACACAATACATTCATATACACATTTGAACAATTACAACTTCCAATATAAGAGATGTTTAATTTATAACAGAGGCTTTACAGATATATATTCATTAATTCCAGGATATACAGATGCATTGAGCTGTATCTGCCACCTGGTTTCTTTCTCTCCTACTGTTTTTTTAATATCCCCTCCCCTACTATTGGGTTTAATTATTTCTAAAATACCAAAATGAAAAGTATTACATTTTTCATTCTCTTTAATGTGTTTCCATAAAGCATTCTTTTCGTCGTGTTTCTTGATACAATACAGATGATCATATATTCTGTTACGTAGGCATCTGATGGTCTTACCTACATAAAAACATGCACACTGTGTGCATTTAGCTAAATATATTAGGTACTTAGACCTACAGTTCCCTTCCTTAAACCTTATAACAGTGTTATTGTAATTTTCCAACTTAATACTGGGGCTGTTCACTATATATTGACATTGTGAACATGTTCCACATTTCCTAGTACCCGGAATAACTTTAGATGTACCTTTAGTAGTAATTTTCTTTTCTAACAAATTTTTAATGTTATTTCCATTCCTGTGCACATAAGTGGGTGAATCTCCCACAACTTTGTGCACTGCTTCATCTGCCCTTGATATATTCCAATTTTTTCTTATTATATTTTTAATTGTCCCACATTCAGGTGCATACCTTAAAATACACGCTTTACTATATTTGTTTCCATCTTCCTTAGTATTAGAATTGTTGTCTATATCTTCGTTAGTAATACCTAACAATGGTTTGTATCTAGTTCTACTTAATTTTTTGACATATTGAATAGTGTCATGTATCATACTCCATGGATATCCTCGATCTGAAAAAAAGTGCCCTATCTAAATCTATGCAAACGGTTAAGGATTTCTTACAGGTTCTGCCAAAGTGTAATGACTGCAACAGTGAATACACTCGAGCATCTACATTTATGGTAAGTGTACACAACTGTACTTTGCTGCACTCTTCATCACACAAGATTTGGCTTCCTTATGGCCATTGCAGTGGAATCATGGGATGAATGGGATGACTTATGGCTATAGAAAGGGGATGGCGCAGAATGGATATTCATAGTCGGCGGTAGTTTTATGTCATCTGCTATCATCTTTACAGCCTCAGCAGTTATCTGTTTAGGCATAAGGCAAGCCAGTCCAGCAGGGACACATTTGGAATCCCAAAGGTGTATTTCTGGTTCCCATCCGGTTAACGAGGTTGTGCTTATAAAGGGATAAGAAGGTACTTTGAGGTGGAGAGGGAAACCATTCTACAGACGGGGGAGTCTGTAGGACACACATCTATCCTGTTAAGAAGTCCTGTTGATGTCACAGTCCAGGCTGAGGTTGCGCTTGTGGGTGCTACAGCGCACTTCTGTTATTACTGGGTTTCTAGGTTGGGGAATAATATTTGCATGCTGACTCTACTTGGGTTCTTGTCACTTCCTCTCCCATTCTTCTGGCCTTGCTCAGATATTGTTATTGCATTAAAGGATATGCTGATGCAAGGACTGATGGGCTATGGAGGATTGTATTGGCGTTACAGGGGTAATGCAGTTGATGCATCAGAGGTGTCAGTGGGGTAACAGTTGGGGGTTATGTACATGCCATTCAACTGTGTTATGGTTGCAGCATCTCTGGGGTTTCTGCTTGATGTTTTGGGGTCATTTGCATAACATGGTGAACTTAGGGTAGATCAAGGAGAGTTGCATTCAGAAAGGGGGTTCTGCCACTTGTGTTTCAGCTTTCATACCCCTAAGAAACTTCATTATTAGAGAGAGGAAGTGGAAGGAAAAGGTGAGTAAACAAGTGGGGGGGGGCCGCAAAGCAGTCCTTGTACTGAGGCGGAGTCATGCCTTTCAGCTGTATAGATTGTCATAGAATGTGCAGATGATGTTGCTTCATAACTGGGGTTTGTATTCATAGCCTTCTGGACACATTTGATTTTCCTACTTTGTACCATTCGGAGGACACCTCAGCCCTTCGGTTAATTAGGGTTGTGAACAGTTATTGTTCTAAGAGATGGAGAAGAATGGGCTTTGCCCATATTACCTGGGTTAAGAGTTCGGGAGGTAGGTGTGTCTCTTCAATTGTGGCATAGCGGGCAAGCTAAGGGGGCAGGTGAGTAGAACGCGGTACACATACTAATGGCTTGTGGCTTATCAACAGCTTCAATTGGAAAGGTTAAGCAGGCTATATATGTATACTGATATATATATATATATATATATATATATATATATATATATATATGTAAATAAAAGGAGAAAAGGGCAACTTTTTGGAAAGAGTTGACGGAATATGGAAGTGCATTAACAGTTTCTTTCCTTTTACAGATTCATGAAGGATGAGTGTATATTGGTCATTGTCATTCCATAGCTGGAAGGATGGACAGTGAGGTCATTGAAAGGTGAGTAGAGTCACATCAGTCGGTGACCTGATGGTGGTGCAGGTTGGAGTGGTAAACAAGGAAGGCACAGGCAAACTCTTAGTTAAGCAAGGCTTGGTTTTGGGGTCTCCTAGCAGATGTTCAGGGTTGATTTATTTTTGGATGTAAGGGGGCACATTGAAAAGAAAGCTTTAAAGGGGAAATCCAAGGGATGTGGGACTTTGAGTGGATTTCAATTTATCAGGCATCATAGTTTTAGTTGGGGAAGTCGGAGGGAATAGGGCCCATTTTTACTTGGTTGCTATGACAGTGGTATGGTTTGCTGGTTGTCAGGCTGGGTTAGCAGGACTAGACGCTTGTTCCAGGACTCTGGGGCAGCTTTTATAAGTCAAGTATATGGTAGGGCCGTTAGCTTATTCAAACTGTGTCGCAGCCACCAGAGGGTAGGAGATGGGTGGGACAGCTTATTGAGTTATTTGATGCAGGCTTGTACATAGGATGGGACACACCAGTTGGTCAGGGAGGAATTAGCTGCAATTTTACATTTTCATGCGGGGACAGGGTTATGTTAATTTATTAACTTTTGGACAGTGGTTCTGGTGCTATAAGGATGAGGTTGGCATTGGCATATGGAGGGTCACTGGACTACAGGCTATGTGGTTATTCCTTCAGGGATGTAATGGTGTCATTAACGAGGGGGAAGATTCTGCTTGCCATATGCTTTCTTGCCTTACATTGGATAGTGGATATGATGGCAAGATTACTGAGTAAGTGATCCATTATAAAAGGAAATTTCATTTTTGTCATTTAGGATATCTATTGTAGGGAAAAAGGGGCTGTGGTTAGGCATGATGGCTTGTCCTTGACTTTGTTTTGCTTCAGGTGATATTGGTTTTTTTTTAGAGTTTGGTGGTACATTGTGCTTGTGGGTTTTTGTCTGGAGTGGATTTAGTGTTTAGTTGTATGTTTGGCAGATAATGACATGGGAGACATTGTGAAGCTATAACTGGGGGTTAGGTAAAGAGAGTTTGCCCAATATACAGGGGCTATGCCAGGTCAAGAGGTTATGGTTTGTTAATTTAGCATTATAGAGGGATCAGGTTTTAATTTCAGCTGTTCAGGCAATTGGCTATTTTGGCTATTTGGGTGACAGGACTTTGGGAGGTGATAACATGGAGCCAGTTTAGTTAGAGAGGATGCCGTACACCAAATGATGTTTGGTTATTGCATCTTAATGAGCAGTTAGGTTGGAAGTTTGGTGGGGAAGAGGGGGAACAGTCTGGTCAGGTTGGTTGGTGAAGAAGAGGGGCAGGCTTGCCCTCTTCTGTTCCCCCTCTGGTGTTTGGATGTTCATTTCAAGGGTTTGGGAAATGAAAGTGAGCAGCTGAAAGCTGCTTGTTAAATAAGCAGAAGTAAGGATGCTGCTTATTTGTTGGAAGGTAATTCAATAAATGGTGTATGAAATGGTGTATAAAAAACACACTATCCAAAGCCAAGAACACAGCATCCATGGGACCTGACAACATCCCAGGCTGTGTTCTACATGAACTACAGAACAAACTGGCACCCCACCTAAGTACCATGTTCAATCATAGCCTCACCTCAGGCTATGTGCCCACTGAATGGCACACAGCAACAGTTATCCCTCTCCACAAAGGGGGAGCCACCACAGACCCCAGAAACTACCGCCCCATTAGCCTAATGAGCCTGGTCTGCAAGGCTATGGAGCGTATCATCATAAATAATAAATATAAATAAAATAATATATTTAATATATATATAATATTATATATATATTATATATATATAATATTATATATATAATATTATAAATAATGACATTGGTAAACTCCAAACTCAGGACCCCACCCAGTTCAGGTTTGTAAAAGGCAGATCATGTCTCCTAAACCTGATAGACTTCTTTGAAGCAGCCACCAAAGCCGTAGATGAGGGTAAGGTGGTTCACACAACCTATCTAGATCTCGCCAAGGCTTTTGACACCATCCCCCACTCTGGAATTATAGATAAACTCACTAAACTAGGTATAAATCCCTATGTCACAAGATGGGTTGCCAACTGGCTCACTGACAGAACCCACACTGTGAAAGTAGCAGACTCCAAATCCAACTTCAGACCAGTGACAAGTGGAGTACCACAGGGTTCAGTTCTGGGTCCTCTCCTGTTTGGTATCTACTTCTCTGAAGTACAGGCCAACACAGAAGGTCTTTGGCTAATGAAGTTCGCAGATGACTGCAAACTAGGAGCCATAATCAAAACTCCAAAAGATGTGGACATCCTACAAAAGGGCCTCGCTGAGACAGATGCCTGGTGTCAAAGCCATGACCTCAAGCTCAATGCCAAAAAGTGCATTGTCATCCCTTTTGGTAAAAACTCAGTACCCATGAACTACCACATGGTTGGCAATCTACTTAACACCGAAAGTGTGATAAGAGACCTTGGGACACAGGTGGACAGTAGTCTCTCCTTTGATAATCACATTGCCACAGTAGTCAGGAAATCCTTCTATGTGGCACACCTCATCACAAAAGGTTTCTCATCCAGGAAAAAACAGGTCATTGTTCCCCTCTACTCGTCACTCATTAGACCCATTATAGAGTACAATGCCCCTTTTGGTATGTACCTCACAAGACATCTACAACAACTGGAAAGGCCACAGAAATACCTCACAAAGAGAATTACCGGCCTCAAAGAGATGCCCTATGCAGACCGTCTCAAAAAACTGCAGCTTTACTCCATTGCATATCACCTACTCAGAGGCGATCTCTGCCTAACACACAAAGCTATGTCAAACCCAGAGATTTTAGACATGCTCCACTTAAAGAAATCCCAATCCCTATGAGCTACACGCTCTAGGGACCTAAACCTCGTCACCACAATTAACAGAATATGCTGGAGGGATAGATTCCTGTCCCAGAGACTTCCCATACTCTGGAACAAACTACCTATCTATATCAAACAAAACTCCTCATTAGCACTCTTCAAGAAAAATATTGATGATTGGATGGGAAATAGGAAATTCACCACGGAGATCACTTCTGTGGCTCTGCTCAACAGTGGCACAGGAAAATAATTTTCTTGGGTGGCGAAAGCCAGGGTACATTTGGCCAGGCTTATACAGGCCCTAGGGCCAATAGCCTAGTACCTACCTATGAATCTATGAAGTGAGTCCTGGATGCTGTTTCATAAGTAAAAGTTGGATGGGTAGTTCAATAAATGGGATATGGAGTGAGTCTGGACGCTGCTTCATAAGTAAACGTTGGATGGGTAATTCAATAAATGGGATATGGAGTGAGTCTGGATGCTGCTTCATAAGTAAGGTAAGTGAGCAGAGGTATGGACGCTGCTTATGGGGGTAGGATGAGTAGGTCACACTGCCTTGATTAACATTACATGGATGTTTATGCTGTGATTAAAAGCAATTATTCTGTGTTCAGCTGTAGTTAGTAAATGTTGGTTATCAAAGCTATGTTATGGAAGTTTAATAAAGTTTGTCAAATGTCATTCGGTGTGATGTGTTTATTGAAGGAAACCGGGAAAAAACAGATAGATACATAGATATACATCAATAGACAGATAAAGATAAAGTAGAAAGTGCAGTTCTCTCTGTCACTATTTTTAGAAAAGCCTATATTCAGAGGAATATAGTCAAATAGTGCAGTAAATGCACCATGAACCACAGCACATGTATTAAAGAAAATGCAAAGCACTACTCTTGGAAAAAAGAATGAGAGGGAAATACGATAACACATCAAGTTATCTTAAATTGAAGGTAGCCAGCATACTTCAGAAAAAGGAAATAAAAAAGAGCTGGTGGCTAGAAGATGAAAAGAGAGATGAAATAACTCAAGAGATGGGAAAAAGCATGTTCCCATATAACTCAAGAGATGTGTGAATGCATTTCCCACAGAGAGATCTGTGAGTGCATAGAACAGAACAGATGCTGGAGATGTGGTGCAAACTAATCACGTTCATTTTTTTCACCTTTATTGAACTATCACTTGTGACACGCAAATTTACATTTAAATAAAAGCAATCAAACTGTATTAACAAGTTCATGTTTACAAACATTATACTTCACATGCATTGCTATATATCATATAACCTAAGCAACATTACATAAATTATTCAATTCCTGCCCTTTTTTTTAAACAAGAAACATCTTTATTAAATCATTACTTACAACATAGGCAATCATACATTTATATAAATGAAAACAATCCTACATGCAAGTATCTTACATCACTAACCATATTGACACACTCCCAGTTGCAAACATTATACATCAATTATAATCTACCCAATCACTTTCAATCAAACATTATATAACTCGTTTAAGCCCTGCCTTCTTTTAAACCTCATTCCTCCCCTGTATGTATTGCTTTCTTCAGTTCCCATTTTTTCCTATATAGTTTGCTCCTGCACTTTTCTAAAGATCTCATTTCCAGTTGTTTTATCTATGTTACTATATTCACTACTTCTAGTACGGCTGGTTTAGATTTTGATTTCCATTTACTAGTAAAGGTGTTTCTGGCAGCCACCATGATTAGACACAGCAAGACCTTACCATGTCTAGGCAATTCTGATTCCGTATCATACCTCAGAAAAATCATCTCCCTTGTCACACCAGTCCGCCAACCCAGCAACTCCAACAGTGCATCCTGCAGTGAATCCTTAAAATCTGCCAACTCATCACATTCCCAGAAAATATGTTCCCAATTATCTCATTCTTCTCCATGTCACACCTCCAACATTTGCTGTCTACATGACAAAAAATTCTCTAGAGTCTATTTGGGGTATAAAATTATCTATGTAAACATTTCCAAGCGAAAATCTTACATCTTCTAATCACTTTCAATACATCAGTTTCCTAATCCCATTCTACCCTTGACTTAGCTGGGCACAAATCTGTTCAAACATATCTTCTTCTTCTTCTTTCGGCTTTTCCTGGTTAGGGGTCGCCACAGTGGATCATCTGTCCGCTCATGATTGGCAGTGGAGCTTTACGGTGTCGAGTTGCCAGCCCGGCGGCCAACCTTCCACAGAAGGCACACACACGCATGCACTCACGCTTAGGACCAATTTAGAGTGTCCAATCCACCTACAGCATGTCTTTTGGATGTGGAAGGAAACCGGAGAACCCGGAGGAAACCCACGCAACCACAGGGAGGACATGCAAACTCCGCAAAGAAGGCACTCCAGCCGAGGATCGAACCAGACAACTTCTTGCTGTGAGGCGGCAATGCTAACTGCTGCACCACAGCGGTCAGCTGTATTAAATGAAATATCTACCAGGTGATAATTAGCTGATCATACCAGGGCATGCTCACACACATTTTCTCTTAATAAGAGTTAATAGATGTCTACTTTTAGAAAAGCATGGCATGCTCACACACATTTTCTCTTAATAAGAGTTAATAGATGTCTACTTTTAGAAAAGCATGGCATGCTCACACACATTTTCTCTTAATAAGAGTTAATAGATGTCTACTTTTAGAATAGCATGGCATGCTCACTCACCTTTTCTCTTAATAAGAGTTAATAGATGTCTACTTTTAGAATAGCATGGCATGCTCACTCACCTTTTCTCTTAATAAGAGTTAATAGATGTCTACTTTTAGAATAGCATGGCATGCTCCCTCACCTTTTCTCTTAATAAGAGTTAATAGATGTCTACTTTTAGAATAGCATGGCATGCTCACTCACCTTTTCTCTTAATAAGAGTTAATAGATGTCTACTTTTAGAATAGCATGGCATGCTCACTCACCTTTTCTCTTAATAAGAGTTAATAGATGTCTACTTTTAGAATAGCATGGCATGCTCCCTCACCTTTTCTCTTAATAAGAGTTAATAGATGTCTACTTTTAGAATAGCATGGCATGCTCACTCACCTTTTCTCTTAATAAGAGTTAATAGATGTCTACTTTTAGAATAGCATGGCATGCTCACTCATCTTTTCTCTTAATAAGAGTTAATAGATGTCTACTTTTAGAATAGCATGGCATGCTCACTCACCTTTTCTCTTAATAAGAGTTAATAGATGTCTACTTTTAGAATAGCATGGCATGCTCACTTACCTTTTCTCTTAATAAGAGTTAATAGATGTCTACTTTTAGAATAGCATGGCATGCTCACTCACCTTTTCTCTTAATAAGAGTTAATAGATGTCTACTTTTAGAATAGCATGGCATGCTCACTCACCTTTTCTCTTAATAAGAGTTAATAGATGTCTACTTTTAGAATAGCATGGCATGCTCACTCACCTTTTCTCTTAATAAGAGTTAATAGATGTCTACATTTAGAATAGCATGGCATGCTCACACACATTTTCTCTTAATAAGAGTTAATAGATGTCTACTTTTAGAATAGCATGGCATGCTCACTCACCTTTTCTCTTAATAAGAGTTAATAGATGTCTACTTTTAGAATAGCATGGCATGCTCACTCACCTTTTCTCTTAATAAGAGTTAATAGATGTCTACATTTAGAATAGCATGGCATGCTCACTCACCTTTTCTCCAAATAAGAGTTAATATATATCTACTTTCAGAATAGCATGGCATGCTCACTCACCTTTTCTCTTAATAAGAGTTAATAGATGTCTACTTTTAGAATAGCATGGCAGGCTCACTCACCTTTTCTCTTAATAAGAGTTAATAGATGTCTACTTTTAGAATAGCATGGCATGCTCACTCACCTTTTCTCTTAATAAGAGTTAATAGATGTCTACTTTTAGAATAGCATGGCATGCTCACTCATCTTTTCTCTTAATAAGAGTTAATAGATGTCTACTTTTAGAATAGCATGGCATGCTCACTCACCTTTTCTCTTAATAAGAGTTAATAGATGTCTACTTTTAGAATAGCATGGCATGCTCACTTACCTTTTCTCTTAATAAGAGTTAATAGATGTCTACTTTTAGAATAGCATGGCATGCTCACTCACCTTTTCTCTTAATAAGAGTTAATAGATGTCTACTTTTAGAATAGCATGGCATGCTCACTCACCTTTTCTCTTAATAAGAGTTAATAGATGTCTACTTTTAGAATAGCATGGCATGCTCACTCACCTTTTCTCTTAATAAGAGTTAATAGATGTCTACTTTTAGAATAGCATGGCATGCTCACTCACCTTTTCTCTTAATAAGAGTTAATAGATATCTACTTTTAGAATAGCATGGCATGCTCACTCACCTTTTCTCTTAATAAGAGTTAATAGATGTCTACTTTTAGAATAGCATGGCATGCTCACTCACCTTTTCTCTTAATAAGAGTTAATAGATGTCTACTTTTAGAATAGCATGGCATGCTCACTCACCTTTTCTCTTAATAAGAGTTAATAGATGTCTACATTTAGAATAGCATGGCATGCTCACACACATTTTCTCTTAATAAGAGTTAATAGATGTCTACTTTTAGAATAGCATGGCATGCTCACTCACCTTTTCTCTTAATAAGAGTTAATAGATGTCTACTTTTAGAATAGCATGGCATGCTCACTCACCTTTTCTCTTAATAAGAGTTAATAGATGTCTACTTTTAGAATAGCATGGCATGCTCACTCACCTTTTCTCTTAATAAGAGTTAATAGATGTCTACTTTTAGAATAGCATGGCATGCTCACTCACCTTTTCTCTTAATAAGAGTTAATAGATGTCTACATTTAGAATAGCATGGCATGCTCACACACATTTTCTCTTAATAAGAGTTAATAGATGTCTACTTTTAGAATAGCATGGCATGCTCACTCACCTTTTCTCTTAATAAGAGTTAATAGATGTCTACTTTTAGAATAGCATGGCATGCTCACTCACCTTTTCTCTTAATAAGAGTTAATAGATGTCTACATTTAGAATAGCATGGCATGCTCACTCACCTTTTCTCCAAATAAGAGTTAATATATATCTACTTTCAGAATAGCATGGCATGCTCACTCACCTTTTCTCTTAATAAGAGTTAATAGATGTCTACTTTTAGAATAGCATGGCATGCTCACTCACCTTTTCTCTTAATAAGAGTTAATAGATGTCTACTTTTAGAATAGCATGGCATGCTCACTCACCTTTTCTCTTAATAAGAGTTAATAGATGTCTACTTTTAGAATAGCATGGCATGCTCACTCATCTTTTCTCTTAATAAGAGTTAATAGATGTCTACTTTTAGAATAGCATGGCATGCTCACTCACCTTTTCTCTTAATAAGAGTTAATAGATGTCTACTATTAGAATAGCATGGCATGCTCACTTACCTTTTCTCTTAATAAGAGTTAATAGATGTCTACTTTTAGAATAGCATGGCATGCTCACTCACCTTTTCTCTTAAGAGTTAATAGATGTCTACTTTTAGAATAGCATGGCATGCTCACTCACCTTTTCTCTTAATAAGAGTTAATAGATGTCTACTTTTAGAATAGCATGGCATGCTCACTCACCTTTTCTCTTAATAAGAGTTAATAGATGTCTACATTTAGAATAGCATGGCATGCTCACACACATTTTCTCTTAATAAGAGTTAATAGATGTCTACTTTTAGAATAGCATGGCATGCTCACTCACCTTTTCTCTTAATAAGAGTTAATAGATGTCTACTTTTAGAATAGCATGGCATGCTCCCTCACCTTTTCTCTTAATAAGAGTTAATAGATGTCTACTTTTAGAATAGCATGGCATGCTCACTCACCTTTTCTCTTAATAAGAGTTAATAGATGTCTACTTTTAGAATAGCATGGCATGCTCACTCATCTTTTCTCTTAATAAGAGTTAATAGATGTCTACTTTTAGAATAGCATGGCATGCTCACTCACCTTTTCTCTTAATAAGAGTTAATAGATGTCTACTTTTAGAATAGCATGGCATGCTCACTTACCTTTTCTCTTAATAAGAGTTAATAGATGTCTACTTTTAGAATAGCATGGCATGCTCACTCACCTTTTCTCTTAATAAGAGTTAATAGATGTCTACTTTTAGAATAGCATGGCATGCTCACTCACCTTTTCTCTTAATAAGAGTTAATAGATGTCTACTTTTAGAATAGCATGGCATGCTCACTCACCTTTTCTCTTAATAAGATTTAATAGATGTCTACATTTAGAATAGCATGGCATGCTCACACATTTTCTCTTAATAAGAGTTAATAGATGTCTACTTTTAGAATAGCATGGCATGCTCACTCACCTTTTCTCTTAATAAGAGTTAATAGATGTCTACTTTTAGAATAGCATGGCATGCTCACTCACCTTTTCTCCAAATAAGAGTTAATATATATCTACTTTCAGAATAGCATGGCATGCTCACTCACCTTTTCTCTTAATAAGAGTTAATAGATGTCTACTTTTAGAATAGCATGGCATGCTCACTCACCTTTTCTCTTAATAAGAGTTAATAGATGTCTACTTTTAGAAAAGCATGGCATGCTCACTCACGTTTCTCTTAATATGAGTTAATAGATGTCTACTTTTAGAATAGCATGGCATGCTCACTTACCTTTTCTCTTAATACGAGTTAATAGATGTCTACTTTTAGAATAGCATGGCATGCTCACTCACCTTTTCTCCAAATAAGAGTTAATAGATGTCTACTTTTAGAATAGCATGGCATGCTCACTCACCTTTTCTCTTAATATGAGTTAATAGATGTCTACTTTTAGAATAGCATGGCATGCTCACTTACCTTTTCTCTTAATAAGAGTTAATAAATGTCTACTTTTAGAATAGCATGGCATGCTCACTCACCTTTTCTCCAAATAAGAGTTAATAGATGTCTACTTTTAGAATAGCATGGCATGCTCACTCACCTTTTCTCTTAATATGAGTTAATAGATGTCTACTTTTAGAATAGCATGGCATGCTCACTTACCTTTTCTCTTAATAAGAGTTAATAGATGTCTACTTTTAGAATAGCATGGCATGTTCACTCACCTTTTCTCTTAATAAGAGTTAATAGATGTCTACTTTTAGAATAGCATGGCATGCTCACTCACCTTTTCTCTTAATAAGAGTTAATAGATGTCTACTTTTAGAATAGCATGGCATGTTCACTCACCTTTTCTCTTAATAAGAGTTAATAGATGTCTACTTTTAGAATAGCATGGCATGCTCACTCACCTTTTCTCTTAATAAGAGTTAATAGATGTCTATTTTTAGAATAGCATGGCTTGCTCACTCATCTTTTCTCTTAAGAGTTAATAGATGTCTACTTTTAGAATAGCATGGCATGCTCACTCACCTTTTCTTTTAATAAGAGTTAATAGATGTCTACTTTTAGAATTTAAAATTCTTAGATTCATGTTGTAGTTGCATTTCATTGCAGCTGAAATCTGAGCCACTTTGGTTTGGTAATTTATTGATTATTATATCTTTTAACACTGAATGCCAAGTGCTTCAGATGGTCAGTAATGGAGTGAGTAGGAGCTCAGTATAGTGGAGGAAATGGGGGTGGCCAGACTCAAGTAACAGGAAACACACCTCTCAGCCTCTTTGCTTAAAAATGTTGGACAAAGCCAAAGAGAATGACAGGTAGAGGCAATGACCTGAAATCAGGCACAGATTTTTAATATTGCTGTGACAAACTTAGAAAGTTGATAGAATAGTGGGTTTTGCATTAACATGCACTTTCTGAAGGAAATAGAGTCTGAAACATAAATGTCTGTCATTATTTAGTAAATGTAATCCTCAATGATTTACCAGAAAACCACAAATTGTTGAGGATCAGTCTGAGAATGAGAGACAAAGGCATAGGCAATTTGTGAGATTCTGGACAGCTGAGAAGCGTGACAAGGGGAAAGAGAGGAAGGCAAAATGTTAAGATTTCTAGTAATAAGTTTGCTGGAACAAGAGTGGAAACAGTGGTACATGAACCTCGTCTACAGATCACTTTATATAAATGAAAAGGAACTAGTTACTGATAGAACTGGGAATATATCATTTCGTCAAACATCTGGTTCAAAGGAGGAACTGAAGCCATCAGATGCACAGTATGTATGTGCTGAAAGAATGAATTTGTGCATTTAACCTGAAAATGAACTGTACTTTTAGTAACACAGTTTGTAGATTTGTTTGGCTTCCCCATTGAAATGCATCAATGGACTTAATATATATAAGTAAAAGGGGTCTGCATCCTGCAAAAATTGGATTTTTTTTCTGTTGTACATTTTACATAGTGTGTATTTCTTTTGGGTTCCATTTTTAATTGCATTATTTTGGCAGGTTTTCACATGAGATTAATTTAATTTGTTTTATTTTGCTTATCAAGGATTCAGTGATTTGGTATTTGAATACTTGATATAAAATTATAGCATCAATATATTCAGAGGGTGAAGGTAGAGAACTTAACTTATCAGAGGCAGGTTGAAGCATTCCAGCTTCCAGAAGAGTGTGAGGAAACAGACTGATCAAAGTACTCATCTAGAAGAGGTTGAAAAGAGTTTTAAGTTGGAACCAAGAAAGGAAGAATCCTCAATCTAGGGCTCTATAAAAACAGATAATCTAAAGAACTTAAAATTCAAGTCTTCCCTAGATAATAATGTGCTTGTAACAGGATGAATTACATTAGCTATGGAGGGGAAAGGAGCAGTGAGGAAACACCACAAGGACTATGATCTGAGAAAACAGGAGAATATGTTATTACAAAACAAGGGTTCATAGACAAAGACCTAGAAGAGGCCCTTTCATTCTAAGATGGTCCAAAAAGGTTAAAACAGCTGCCAAAGTGGAAAAAAGAAACAGAGACCAATATGATTCACTAGGGCATTGAGAACAAGAAATAATAGTGGACTTCAGGAGGACTCAGGAGATACATCAACCTCTGGAAATTAAAGGGGTAACAGTGGAGAGAGTCAAAAACACCAAGTTTCTGGGGATGTACATCTCAAATGACCTGTCCTGGTCGACTCACATTAGCCACACAGTGAAGAAGGTGAAGAAGGCACAACATCTGCATTTCCTATGAAAACTGAGGAAGGCAAACCTGTCTCAGTCCATCCTCAAAGCCTTCTACAGGGGGACCATCGAGAGCATCCTCTCAAATAATCTTCATAGTTTTGTATGGTAACTGCAAAGCATCTGACCGCAAGGCTCTCCCGAGAGTAGTGAGGACAGCGAAAAAAGTCATTGGTTCCTTGCTCCCATCCATGGATGATCTGCATGAGACTCAGTGAATGGGAAGGGCTGGGAAGATAATCGATGATCCCACTCACCCTGCCCATGGTATATACTTCTGCCTTTCCTTGGGCAGGTGTTATTGCAACTTACACTGCAAAACATCTAGACTGAACAGGAGCTTCTTTCCTCTATCCATAAGGCTGCTGAACTTGCATGCCAGGCATGACAGCAAATAATTCGATCAATATGCCACTTGCTGTGAAGTATCATCTGTAGTAATCACTCTGGCAAATTGCTTCAGTACCTGGTACAGTTAGCCTGATTTCTTATGCTATTACTTCCTGAATGTGCAATAGTTAGGAGAGACTCACCACTCCACGCATGTGCAATATGAACATCAGAATATATCATACTACAGCTGAAGAAGTGCAATATCTAAGCATTCACAATGGGAAGTCATAGTCTTTGCAATACCTACTAGTATAATATTGTCTAATGTCTTCCTGTCTGATTGCGATAATGTATTGTGTTGTTAATATTTTAATTATTACTGTATGTGCATTAGTCTTACTGTCATTCAAACTATGAGTTCATTGTTACGTCTTTCACTTGGACCAAAGCAGTGTAATTCTGTTCAGCTTGACCTGCTGTGTATATCTGATCGACAATAAAGTTTACTTTGACTGTGACTTTGACATTACCCCCAACTTTTTTCAACAACCAAAATCTTATCCTTTTCAAAATGTTCACAAGAGTGCATCTTTGATTAAGAAACTTATCTTAATATTTCAATCCAAATTTCCTGTATCACTGACAACATTATTTTATTAGTTCTTTTCCCTCTATCAGCATATTATTTCTCATAACATCCATGCAAAATCATACTCATGTTTACATCCTCTGCTTTTTTATGCTGATAAGAATATTTTGTTTACATACCCAATCCCAGACTTTCTTTTTCCTTTCACATCCTAAAAAACATGTTCTGCTGTTTCAATTTGATTCCAATATATACAGAGCCTAACACGCATTATATTATATAACATACTCCTGTTTACATGTAATTTCTTAATCATTTGTTCCCATAGAAAATTCTGATCCATCTTAACACATCTAAATCTTGACTCCATTCCCTTATGTCTCAGCTAACTCATTTTTCAGTCCTTCCCAAGAATTAATGAATGCTTAAGTATGTTTTCTGATTATTTAAATGTTGGAGATACAATAACTATTACAGTAGATCATCAGTGTTTGCAAAATTACCCATATAAGTTATCCAAATAGGTACAGCAAAAGGGTCTAAATTTTAAAAATTAAAAATGTTCAGTTGTACAGTCTGGTGTTACAAATAATTGTTATCCATATGCTTTGGATAACTTTACTTGCCTCTTGA